>NW_016908626.1:0-81883 GCF_001483705.2 Eufriesea mexicana | reverse complement strand
CAGTGTACAGTACGGAAGTCGAAGTAATCCTAGCCATACTTCTCACAACATTACCCAACCAAACATAACATTGCTAAACCTGAGGTGCCGAGAACACTACTACTATCTTCCACAGAGCCAAGCAGAGCAAACTAAAGCCCAGTAGGGCGCAGATATCCACGGAATAGCACCGTATACTTCAAAGATCAAAGCCACCCCATCCTAACGTTGCCAAACGTAACGAATCCAAGCGAAACATAACAAACTCTAACGTGCCGAGACCACCATTGCTGGCTACCACAGAGCGGAGCAGAATATAGCAGATCACTATAGAGCGGTGAAATCCTAATATCAGCGAATAGCACATAAGTCAAAGCTATCGTATCACAACGTAGTCAAACGTAGCATAACCAAACGTAACCTAACTCAAACTCACGTGCCGCGACCACTATTGCTGGAAAACCAAAGACAAAGCAGAATATAGTAGAGGAGAGTAGAGCGTAGAAGTCCAACGAATAACAATGTATAGCACGGATGTCAAAGCCATCCTAACCAAACTTAGCGTAACCTTACCTAACCAAACGTGATATAACCGAACCCAGCGTGCCGAGACCGATACTGCTGGCCTCCCCAGAGCCAAGCAGAATATACGAGAGAAGAGCAGAATGCCGAAATCCACCGCATTGCAATGTATAGCGCAAACGTCAAACATATACTGACATAACCGTCACCGTACCTTACCTACCCAAACGTAGTGTATCTAAACATATCGTGACGAGACCAATATTGCTGGCATTCCAAGAGCCAGGCAGAGCACGTTAGAGCACATTAGAAAGAAGAATTCCGCCGAATAGCAGTGAATAGCGCAAAAGTCGAAGTAGCCCATCTTAACCTAGCCAAACGTTACATATCCACACGTAACATATCCAAACGTAACCTAACTCGCAGCAACACAACGATACCACTATTGCTGGCACCAACAGATGCAAGCAGAATGTGCTAGAGCACAGTAGTGCGCAGAAATACACCGCATTCCAGTGAGGAGCACAAAAACCGTAGATACCTCAACGTAACCTGACCTAACGTAACCTAATAAAACGCGGAATAGCTCATCATAACGTTGCGCTAGAACTGCTCCTGGAATCCACAGAGCAGATGAGAATGTGTCAGACCACAGTGTATCGCAGAAGTCTAACGAATATCTGTGTATAGCGCGAGAGTCAAAGCTACCCTCACTAAACTTAGCCTAACCTAACCCAACCGCACGTAACCTAACACAAACTGAGGTGCCACGACCGCTGTTGCTCACCTGCACAGCGTCGAGCAGAGTATAGTACAGCAGCGAAGAGAGCAGATATCCACCGAATAGCAGTTTATAGTACAAAAGTCAAAGAAATCCTAACCGAGCCTTCCTAACTTAACGTAAAGAAGCGGATCCTTACACAACCTGACCTGCCGTGTCTGGCGTTACTGGCCTCCGCAAAGACAAGCAGAATGCACTGGAGCACCGTAGTGCGCAGAAATCCACAGCATTGCAGTGAATAGTACAAGGCCGCAGGTATCCAAGCATAATCTCACCAAACCTAGACAAACCAAACGCACCATGACTCAACATAGCGTGCAGCGACCACTGCTCCTGGCCTCCGCTGTAGGTCATAGGAATACACCATATAGCATTGTATAGCACGAAAGTCAAAGCTATCCTAACCAAACTTAACGTAACCAGACCAAACAAAGCATAACAAAACTCAATCTAACATACCGCGAGCGCAATTGCTCGCCTCCCCAGAGTCGAGCGGAGTATGGCACAGCAATGTAGAAGGCAGATACCCACCGAACAGCAGTGTATAGCGGAAAGGTCAAGGAAGTCCTAACCAAGCCTTCCTACGCAACCCTAACGTAACGTAAAATATCTCAACCTAACGTGCCGAGAGCGCTGCTGCTGGCATCTGCAGAGACAAGCAGAGTATAGTAGAGCACAGTAGATCACGGAAATGCACCGGATAATAGAGTACAGCACGAAAGTCGTAGCACTCCTAACCAAGCTTAGCCTAGCCATAACCATCCGAACGTAACCAAACGCAAAATAACTTGTTACGACCACTATTGCTCGCCTCACCGGAGTCGAGAGGTGTATGGTACAGCAATGTACAAAGCAGAAATCCGCAGAATGGCAACGTGTGGCACAAAAGTATCAGCTATTCTATCCTAACCTATCCAAGCGTATCATGGGCAAACGTAGGTAAACTCAACCTAACGCGCCAAGACCACTACTGCTGGCCTCCCTAGATCCAAGCAGAATATACTAGAGCACAGCACAGCTCAGAAATCCACCGCATGGCAATGAAGAGCACAAGAGTCGAAGGTAACCTAGCCTAACCTGACCTACCTTAACCTAACCAAGCATAGCATATCTCAATCCAGCGTGCTGCGATAACTGCTCCTGGCATCCGCAGCACCAAGCGGAATGCAGTAGAGCTGAGTGGATCACAGAAATACACCGAAAAGCAGTGTACAGCACGAAAGCAGGAGCTATACTAACCAAACGTAGCCTAACATAACCTAAACAATCGTAACATATATAACCCTAACGTGCCGAGCCCACTATTGCTTGCCTCCCCAGATCCAAGCAGAATATACTAGAGCACATTAGAGCGCAGGAACCCACCGAATAGCAGTGTAAAGCACAAAAGTCAAAGTATCCTATCCTAACGTAACCAGAGGTAACAGATCCAAACACAGCCTAACTCATCATAACACGGCGAGACATCTATTGCTGACCTCCACAAAGAAGAGCAGAGTATACTAGAGCACAGTGGTGCGCAGGAATCCACCGCATTTCAATGTAGTGCACAAAGGCCGTAGATATCCAAACACAGCATTCCTAACCTAACTTGACAAGACGTAACCTAACTCAACCCAACGGGCCGAGGCCACTATTCCTGGCCATCCCCGCGCCAAGCAGAGCATATTAGAGCACACTAGAACACTGAAATCGACGCAACAGCAGTGAGTAGCGCAAAGCTCAGAGTAACCTCTCTTAACCTAGCCAATCGTATCATGTCCAAATGAAACATAATACAACCTAACATGACGAAACCACTATTCCTGGCCTCCACAGACGCAAGCAGAATGTACGAGAGCACGGTAGTGCGCAGGAATCCACTGCATTGCTGTGAATTGCTTAAAAGCTGTAGATATCCTAACCAAACCCGTCCTGATCTAACCTAGCAAAACGTAGCACTGCCCCATGTAACGTACAGCGACAACAGCTCCTGGCCCCCAAGGTAATGCTGAATGTAGTAGGGCACAGTAGATCACTGGAATCCACCGCATTGCAGTGAATAGCAGAAAAGACGGAGATATCCGGACGTAACCTAACCTAACCTAACCTAACAGAACGAAGCATAATTAAACGTAACAAGCGGCGACCACTGCTGCAGGCATAGCCGAAGCTAAGCAGAATGTAGTAGAGCACAGTCGATGACAGGAACACTCCACATATGAGTGTACAATGCGAAAGTCAAATATATCCTATCGGAACCTGACACAACCTAACCTATTCGAACGTAGAGTAACTCTATGTAACGTGGTGAGCCGAATATTACTCGCATCCTCAGAGCCAAGCAGAACATGTTAATTGAGTAACTCTATGTAACGTGGTGAGTCGAATATTACTCGCATCCTCAGAGCCAAGCAGAACATATTAGGGCACAGAGACGCGCAGGAATCCACCGCACTGTAGTGAATAGCACAAAAGTCGAAGATCACCTAACCAAACCGGACCTATCCTAACCTGTACAAACGTAGCATAAGTCAACATGACGTACCGCGACCATTGCTTCTGGCGTCCCCAGAGCCAGGCGGAATATAATAGGTCGCAATAGATCACAGGAATCCGACGGATAAGGGTGTATATCGCGAAAGACAAAGCTATCCTAATCAAACATATCCTAACCTACCCAAACCATACGTAACACAACTCAAACTAAGTTACCACGACCACGAATACTCGCCTCCCCAAAGTCGAGCAGAGCATAATTGAGCAATGTTGAGTGCACGAATCTAGCGTGTAGTGGTCTATAGCACATAACTCAAAGAAATCCTAACCAAACCTTCCCAAACGACCCTAACGAAGCGTAACATAACTAAATCTAATATGTCGATGCCACTATTGCTGTCAACCCCAGAACCAAGCAGAACATATTAGAGCGCGATGGAGCGCAGCGGTCCACCTGATAGCAGTGAATGGCACAATAGTCTGAGCGACTCTGTCCTAACATAACCACACGTGATATACGGAAACGTATCCGGAATAAATCTAACGCGCCGAGACCACTCTTTCTTGCCTACCAAGAGAGAAGCATAAACAATTAGAACGCAGTAGAGCCCAGAACCAGGAGAATAGAAGTTTATAGCACAAAAGTCAAAGAAGCGTCTCCTAACCTAGACACACGTGGCATACACAAACGTAACCTAGCTCAACCTAACATGACGAGACCTGCATTGTAGACCTCCACGGAGACAAGCAGAAAACTTTAGGACACAGTAGAGCGCAGATATCCAAGGATAGCAGTTTATAGCAGAGGTGTCTGGACTACCCTATCCTAACCTAACGAATCGGAACTTAACCAAATGTGGCATATATCAGCCTAACGTCCCGAGGCCACTATTGCTGGCCTCGCCAGTGCCAAGCAGAATATACTAGAGGCCAGGAGAGCGCAGAGATCCACCGCATTGCAGTCAATGGCACAAAAGTCGAGGATACCCTAACATAACCTGACCTACCCTGTCAAAACGAAGCGCAGCGTATCACAACAGAGCATGCCGCGACCTCAGCTGCAGGCATACCGGGAGACAAGCAGAGTATGGTAGAGCACGGCAGGCCACAGAATCCCGCGGAATAGCAGTTTAAGTCACAAAAGTCAAAGAGGGCACTCCTAACCATGCCAAACGTAACGTACACAAACTTAACATAACCCGACATAACGTGCCGAGACCACTCTTGCTGGCCTGGCCAGAGCCAAGCAGAATATACCGCAACAGAGCATGGCGCAGGTATCCATCGCAATGCAATGCAGTGCACAAGAGCCGTAGGTTTCCAAACCGAACCTTAACGACCTAACCTGAGGAAACGTAACCTAACTCGAGCTTACGTGCCGAGAACACTATTACTTTCCACCCCAGTGCCAAGCATAGCATAGTGGAGCAACGTAGACCGCAAAAATCCACCGAATAGCGGTGTGCACTACAAAAGTCGAAGGTAACCAGACCTAACCTGACATAACCCAACCTAAGCGAACGCAGCATATCTCATCGTAACGAGCCGCGACTACTGCTTCTGGCCTCCTCTGTGCCAAACGGAGTGTAGCAGAGCACAGTAGATCAAGGGAACTCACCGAATAGCGGAGTACAGCGCAAAAGACGAAGTAGTCTATACTATCCTAGCCAAACGTAATATAACCAAACGTAAGCTAACCCAACCTGACATTGCGAGACCATTATTGCTGGCCTCCACAAACACAATCAGAATTATCCAGAGCACAGTAGTGCGCAGAAACTCACGGCATTGCTGTGCATAGCACAAATGTCGAAGATGCCCTAGCATAAAATTACCTAACCTAACCTAACCGAACGTAACATAACTCAACATAAACAGCCGAGACCACAATCGCTGGCCTCCTCGGAGACAAGCAGAGGATATTAGATCACAGCAGAGTGCAGAAATCGGAGTATAGGAGCTTACGGCACAGGTGTCCAAACTACCTTATCCTAACATCACCAAACGTAACCAAGCCCATCCTAAGATGCCTAGACAAATAGTGCCGCCCTCCCGATCGCCAGGCAGGGCATATTAGGGGAGAGTAGTTCGCAGAGGTCCATACAATGGCAGCGTACGGCACGAAAGTCGTAGCTATCCTATCCTCACCTGACAGGGCTTGAGACAGCCAAACTTAACCTAACTATACCTAACGTGTCTGGATAACTATTGTTGACATCCCCACAGCAATTCGGAATATGCGAGAGCACAGAAGAGCGCAGAAATCAGCCGCACAGTAGTGCAAGGCACAAAACTCAAAGATATCCTAAACAAACGTGACAAAACCTACCGTAGCCAAACGGAGCCTAACTCAACCTAAGGTGCCGAAACGACCACTGCTGGCATGCACAGTCCCAAGCACAGCATGCTAGAGGCGGGTAGAGCGCAGAAGTACATAGAATCGCAGTGGACAGCACAATAGTCAAAGCCACCCTATCCCAACATAGCCTAACGTTACATGACCAAACGTTCCATAGCTAAACCTAATGCACCGAGAACACTAATGCTTGCCTCCCCAGAGCCAAGCAGAACATACTAGAGCACAGTAGAGCGTAGGAATGCTCCGAAAAACACTGTACACCACGAGAGTTGTATCCATCCGTACCTATTGCAAACCAACTTATCGTAACCAAACGAAGCATAACTCAGCCTGACAGGATAAGACCACTATTACTGGCCCCCAGGGTCCAGCAGAGTACCGGAGAGCAACGCGGAGCGTAGAAACCCAGCGAATAGCAGTGTGTAGTACAAACGTCGGAGCTATCATTTCCTAATATTGCCAAATGCAATATAATCGAGCGCAACATAGCATAACCTTACGAGACGAGATCACTATTGCTGGCCTCCCCAGAGACAAGCAGAACAAATAAGAGCAAACTATGACGCAGAAATACACCGAATAGCAGTGTACAACGCAAAACTCATTGCCACCCTAACCAAACGTAGCATTACTCAAACTATCGCTCCACGACCGCTGTTCCAGGTCTCTCCAGAGTCGAGCGGAGTATAGAAGAGCAGAGAATAGCGCAGAGATCCACCATGTAGTAGTATATAGCGAAAAAGTCAATGTTACCCTATCCTAACCATAGCAAACGAGACATAACCAAACGTAACATAACTAAAGATAACGTTCTTACACCAATATTTCTGACCCCCCCAGAGCCAAGCAGAATATCTTAGAGCACGGTAGAGAGCAGAAATACACCGAATAGCAGTGTGATGCAAAGAAGGCAAAGCTATCCCCTCCTAACGAAATAAACCGTATCATGACCATACGTACATAGCCAAGCAGAATATCTTAGAGCACGGTAGAGAGCAGAAATACACCGAATAGCAGTGTGATGCAAAGAAGACAAAGCAATCCCCTCCTAACGAAATAAACCGTATCATGACCATACGTACCACAACTGAACCCAACGTACATCGACCATTATTGTTGGCCTCCGCGGAGCCGAGCGGAACATATTAGACGAACGTAGGGCGCAGCATTCCGTCGCATAACAGTGTATAGCACGAAAGTCAAAGCTACCTTTAGCGGCCTTAGCCTAACCTAACCTAACTCAACGTAACATAACTCGAACTGACGCTCCGAAACAACTGTTGCTGGCCCACCCATGGCCAAGCAGAACGTATGATAGGAGAATAGAGCGCAGAAATACATAGAGTCGCAGTGCATACCGCAAAAGTCAAAGGTACCATATCCTAACGAATCAAATCCTAACATTACCAAACGTAAAACCACTGAACCTAACGTGCCGCGACCACTATCTCTGGCCTCCCCGGAGTAGACAAGGACATATTAGAGGAGGGTGGGTTGCAGAAATCCATAGAATGTCAGTGTATAGCAGAAAAGTCATAGCTACCCATACCTAACCCGCACTCGCTTAATCCAACCGTACGAAGCCTAACTCAACCTAACGTTTCGAGACCTGTACTGCTGCCCTCCCCGGAGGCAAGCACAACATGTTAGAGGAGAGTAGAGCGCAGAACTTCATAGAATCGCAGTGCATAGCACCAAACACAAAGCTACACTTTCCTAACCTAATCACACGTAGCATGGCCGACCGTAACCGAACTGAACCTAACGCGGCCAGGACAACATTCCTGGTCCCCCCACAGCCAAACGGAACGGACTAGAGCACAGTGGAGCGCAGAAATTCACCGAAAAGCTGTGTGCGGCAATAAAGTCAAAGCCATCCTGTCTTAACCTAACCAATCATGACGTGACATAACGTAACCTAGCTTTACCTAACGTGCCGCAAACACTACTGCTGGCCTTCCCGCATTAGAGCAGAGAATAGTACAGGAGAGTAGCGCACATATATACATAGAATCCCAGCGTATAGCTGAAAAGTCAAAGCTAAACGAACCTACCACAAACGAACGTTACGTTGCCAAACGTAGAATAACTCAACATAAAGTGCCGCGACCACAATCACTAGCCTCGCCAACACCAAGCAGAATATGGCAGAGCACAGTAGGGCGCAGAAATCCACCGTGTGGCAGTGTATAGTACGAAAATCAAGGCTATTATAACAGAACAAAGTACAACCTAACACAATCAAACGTAACCCGTCTCAGCCAAACGTGCTGAGACCATCATTGCTGTCCTCCTCAGAGCCAAGGAGAAAATATTAGGGCACAGTGGATCGCAGAAGTCCACCATGTAGCGGTGTATAGCACAAAAGTCAAGGATATCCTATCCTAATCTAGGAAAAAGTAACGTAGTCAAGCGTAACTTATCTCAACCTAACGTGCAGGGGCCACTATTTCCGCCCTCTCCAGAACCAAGCAGAACGTGTGAGAGGAGAGCAGAGCGCAGAAATCCATAGATCGCAGTGTATACCATAATAGTCAAAGTCACCCTATCCTAACCTAGCGGAACGTCGCATAACCAAAAGTAATTTAACTCACCCTAACGTGCCGAGGACACTACAGCTCGCCTCTCCGGAGTGAAGCAGTTTGAACTGGAGCACAACGGATTGCAGAAATGCACAGCATTGCAGTGTATAGCACAAATGCCAAAGATACCATATCTTTAGCTGCCCTAACCTAACCTAAACAAACGTAGCATTCCTCAGCGTAATGTGCATGGACAGCTATTGCTGTCGTCCCCAGAGCCAAGCTAAACATATCAGAGCACGGTAGAGTGCAGAAATCCGCCGAACGGCAGTGTATAGCACAAAAGTCAACGCGACCATCCCCTTACCTAACCAATCGTAACATAACCAAACGTAGTATAACTCAACCTAACATGCCGAGAACACAATTCCTGGCCTCCTCACAGCCAAACAGTATATACTAGAGAAAAGTAGAACGTAGAAATGGACCGCATGTACGTGAATGTCACAAAAGTCGAAGATACCCTGGCCAAATATAACCTAACCTAGACTAACCAGACGTAACATGACTCAACCTTACTTGCCGCGACCACTACTGCTGGCGTCCCCAGGGTCAAGCGTAATATCATGGAGCAGATTAGAGCCCAGGAGTCCAGGGAACATCTATTTCGAGCACAAAGGTTAAAGATATCCGAAACTAGCCCGACATAACCTAACCTTCACGAAAGTAATCAAACTAAACCTAACGTGCCGCGAGCAGCATTGTTGTCCTCCACATTGCCAAGCAGAGTACATTAGAGGAGTGCGGAGCGTAGGAATCCATAGAATAGCAGTGTACAGCAGAGAAGTGGAAGCTACCCAAACCTAACCTAAGCTAACGTAACGTAACCAAACGTATCCTAGTTCAACATTATATGCCGGGACTACTGTTACTGGCTTCCACAGAGCCAAGCAGAACGTACTGGAGAGTGTAGAGCGCAGCAGTAGAACGTACCCCAGTGCACAGCACAGAAGTCAGCGATATCCTAGCCTAACGCAGACAAACCTAACCTAACCGAACGCAACGTAAACTAACGTAACGCGCCGCGGCCACTACCTGTGGCCTCCCCAGAACACAGCAGATCATACTTGATCACAGTAGTGCGCAGAAATCCACCGAATGACTGTGTATAGCACGAAAGTCGCAGCTACCCTTAGCGAAATTAACCCAACATAACATAACCGAACGTAAACTAACTCAACCTAGCGTGCCACGGCCACTATTTCTGGCCTCCACGGAGACAAGCAGAGCATATTATAGCAGATTATAACGCAGATATTCACCGGATATCGGTATATAGCACAAAAGTCGAAGCTATCCTCTCCTACCCTAACCGAACGTAACATAGCCAAACGTAGCCTATGTCAAACTCTTGTGCCGGAACCACTGCGAATGCACCCCCCCCGCCCCACCGTATCCAGCAGAGTGTAGTAGAGCTGTATAGAACGTACGAGTGCGCCGAATAGCCGTGTATACGGCAAAAGTCACATGTATCCTGTCCTAATCTGTCCAAATGTAACGTAACCAAACACAACCTAACTTATCCTAACGTGTCGAGAACAGTATTGCTTCCTTTCATAGAGCCGAGCCGAACATACCAAATCACAATGGCGCTCTGAGATCCACCGAATAGCAGTGTACTGCACAAAGCCACAGCTATCCTGCCCTAACCAAACAAATCGTAACACAACCAAAAGTAACATATCTCCACCTAACCGCCCTACACCACCAATGGTGACCTCCACAGAGCCAAGCAGAATATACTAGAGCACTGTAGCACACGGAAGTACGCGGCGCTGAGGTGTAAAGCACAAAAGTACAGATAACCTAACCAAACCTGACCCAACCTGAGCCACCCATACGTAGCCTTACAAAGCATAAGGCGCCGAGACGAACTTTGTGGCCCTTCCCACAGCAAACCAGAGCATATCAGATCACAGTTGGGTGCCCTATCCCACCGAATAGACGTGTATAGCGCGAAAGACATAGCTAGGCCCTCCTAACCTATCAAACCTTAACGTAACCGAATGTAACCTAACTCAACCTAACATGACTCGACCACTATTGCTGGCCTCCCCAGAGACAAGCGGAACATATTAGAAGAGAGCAAAGAGCAGGAACCCACAGAATCGCAGTGTATAGCATGAAAGACGAAGCTACCTAATTCTTGCCATAGATAACATAACCTAGCCAAACGTAGGCTAACTCAACCTTAAGCGCCGAGACCACTATTTGTGTCCACCGCAGAACCTAGCGGAGCATATTGGAGCACAGTATACCACAGAAGCCCAGCGAATGGCAGCCTAAAGTATAAAAGTCCGTGATATCCCCTCCAACCCTAACCACACGTAACACAACCAAACGTAGCATAAATCAAACTAATGTGTCGCGACCACTATTACTGGACTAGGCAGAGTAGATCGGAGTATAGCAGAGCAATGCAGAGTGTAGAAATCCACAGAAAAGCATTGTATAGCCCAAAAGTCTATGGTATCGTGTCACAACGTATCCAAACGAAGTGAAGCCAAACGTAACCTAACGTGCCGAGACCACAATTGCTGGATACCTCATGGCCAAGGAGAATATACTAGAGCACAGTAGAGCGAAGAGAGCCACCATATAACAGCGTACAGCAGAAGAGTCAAATACATCCTAATCTAACCTGGCCTAACCTATCATAATCAAGCGTCGAATAGCTAAAGCTAACGACACGAGGCCACTATTTCCGGCCACACCAGTGCCAAGCAGTATATACTCGGGCACAGTAGAGCGCAGAAATCCAACGAATAGCAGTTCGTCGCACAAAGGTTAAAGCCAGCATAACCAAGCACAGCACAGGCGATACCAATCGAACGTTACATAACTGAACCAATCGTGACACTAGCATTATCACAGGCCAGCCCATAGTCGAGCATAGTATAACAGTGGAATGTAGGGAGCAGTAATCCCCGGAATAGCTGCGTATAACGTAAAAGTCATAGCTAACCTATCATAACATAACAAAACGTAACGTATCCACGCGAAACCCAATCCAACGAAACGTGCCTAGACCACTATTGCTGGCCACCGCATCGCCAAGCACAGCATATTAGAGGAGAGTAGGATGCAAAAGACCATAGAATGTCAGTGTATGGCAGAAAAGTCGAAAATATTTAAACCTGACCGAAGCTAACGTAACACAGCTAAACGTATCCTATATGAACCTAATGTGCCCAAACGACTATTACAGGCGTTCCGGGGGCCAAGCACAACATACTAGAGCCTAGTAGTGCGCAGAGGTCAACCTCATCACAGTCTACAGAACAGAAGTCAAAGATATCCTAAACTTCACAGACATACCTAACCTAACAAAACGTAATCTAACTCAACATTACGCCCCGGCACCATAACTGCTGGTCTCCCCAGAGCCAAGCAGAGCATATTAGAGCACAGTATTGCGCAGTATTTTACCGAATAGCAGTATACAGCGCAAATGTCGAAGCCATCCACTTCTGCCCTATAGAAACTAAACATTACCGAACGTAGCGTAAATCAAGCTAACGAGCCGGGACCACTATTACTGGCGTCCCCAGAGTTGAGCAGAGTATAGCAGGGCAGAGAAGAACGCAGAAAGCTACCAAATAGCAATGTATAGCACAAATGTCAAAGATAAACTGACCTGACCGGTCCTAGCATAACCTAACCAAACGTAGAATAACTAAACCTGTCGTGCTACGACCACCATTGCTGGTTTCCACGGAGTCAAGCAGAAAATATCAGAGCACAGTAGAGCACAGAAACCCACCGAATGGACATGTATAACGCAAAAGTCAAAACCATCCTAGCCAAAGGCAACCTAATCTAGCCAACACGTACGTAACCTATATCAACCTTTCGAGCCACGGCCGCTATTGCTGGTTTCCGCAGAGTCGAGCGTAGCATAATAGAGCAATGAAGAACGCAGATATCCACCGAATGGCAGTGTATAGCACAAACTCATAGCTATCCTGTCACAACCTAACCAAACGTAGCATAACCAAACGCACGCTATATGAAACTAGCGAGCCGAGCCGTACCACGAAAGTCGAAGCCATCCAAACCTAACACATATTAACATACCCTAACCGAACATAGCCTAACTCAACTTGACGCGCCGAGACGACCATTACTGGCCTCCCCAGAGTCGAACAGAGCACAGTAGTGCAACGTAGGGCGTAGAAATCCGCCGAGTAGCGGTGTAGAGCGCAAAAGTCAGATCCGCCGCAACCAAATACAAGCTACCCTAACCTAACAAAACGTAACCCAACTCAAACCCTCGATGCACGATTGCTATTGCTGGCCGCCCCAGAAACGAGTAGGTTATAGTGGTGCAATGCAGAGCGCGGACATACACCGAGTAGCTGTATAAAGCACAAAAGTCAAAGCTGCCCTCTCCAAACCTAACCAAACGTAACATAACCATACGCAACATAACTCAGACTGACGTGCCGAGACCACAACTGCTGGCCACGGCATAGCCAAGCAGAATATACCAGAGCTGAGTAGAGTGCTGGCATGCACAGAATATCAGAGTATAGCACAAATTGCCAATCCCACCGTGTCCAAAGTTATCCTAACCTAACCAAAGTGAACGGAGGGTAACTCAACCGAACATTCCGCGAACATTATTGCTGGCCTCCCAAGAGACAAGCAGAATATATTAGAGCACGGTAGAACGCAGAAGTCCTACGAGTTGCAGTCTATGGCGCAAAAGTTGAAGTTGCCTTTTCCCAACTTAACCAATCGTGTCATAACCGGACGTAACCCAACACAATGTTACGTACCGAGACCGCTATTGCTCTCCTCCCCAAAGCCAAGCAGAGCACGCTAGAGCGCAGTAGAGCGCAGATATCGTTCGAATAGCCGTGTACGGCACAAAAGTCTAAGCCGTCCTCTCCTAACCTAACTAAATCTTAGCTAACCAAACGTAATGTAACTCTAGCTGACGTGCCGCGACCATTATTGCTGTCCTCAACAGGGACATGCAGATCATACTAGAGGAGAGTAGGGCGCTGAAAACCACCGAATACCAGAGTACGCCACGAAAGATTAATCTACCCAAACCTAACCCAGGCTAACGAAACGTAACCAAACGTAGCCAAACTTAATCTATCTGAACCGAACGTGCCGCGACTGCTATCGCTGGCCTCCGGAGATTGGAGCAGAGCATAGTAGCGGAATGTAGAGCGCAGGGACACACCGAACAGCCGTGTAGAACACAAAAGTCAAAGCCACCCAAATCAAACTTAACCCAAGCTAACCAAACCAAATTTACCCTGTTTTAAAGAAACGTGCTGAGAATACTATTGCTGTCCTCCTCAAAGCCAAACAGACCATACTAGAGCAATGCAGAGAGCAGGAATCCCCCAAATAGCGGCGTATACCATAAAACTCAATGCTATCCTGTCCAAACCTAGCCAAACGTAACAGAACCAGACGATATCTGTCTCAAACTAACGTGACGAGACCACTATTGATGGCCTCCCCATAGCCAAGCAGAACATGCTACATCACAGTGGAACGAAGAAGTCAACCGGATAACGGTTTATACCATGAAAGTAGAACTTACACATAGCTAACGCAAACTTACATAACGTATGCGAACGTACCCTAAAAAAACCCGTCGTGCCACGACAACTATTACTGGCCACACGCAAGTAGAGCAGGGTATAGTAGAGAACCGTGGAGTGCGGAATGCCGCCAAATAGCAATGTACACCACAAAAGTCAAAGACATGCTAACCTTACCAGACCTAACCTGACCTAACGAAACGTAGAATGACTAGGCGTAACGAGACGACACCTCTTCTGCAAGCCTCCAAAGAGCCAAGCGGAACATATTAGAGCAATGAAGATTGCAGTAATCCACCGAATAGCAGTTCAAGGCACAAAAGTTACAGCCACCATATCGTAACGGAACCAAACGTAACACAAGCAGACGTAACGTAACCCAAACTGTCGTGCCACGAAAGGTGTTGCTGGCCTCACGTGAGCTAAGCAGAGTATAGCAGAGCGATGTAGTACCCTGGTGTCTTCCGATTAGCTGTGTATAGCACAAAATTAAGAGATATCCCAACCTAACGTGACATAACCTATCGTAGCCAAACGTAACCAGTCCCAACCTAAAATGTCTAGCCCACATTTACTGGCCTCCACAACGCCAAGCAGCGCGTATGGGAGGAGCGTACAGCGCGGAGATACATAGAATGTCAGTGTATAGCATGGAAGTCAAAGATATCCTAACCTAACGCAAATAAACGTAAGTTAGCCAATCCTAGCCTACCGCAAGCTAACATGCCGGGTTCACTATTTCTGGCATTGCCTGATCAAAGCGGGTAATATTAGATCACAGTAGATACACAGAAATTCAACCTACAGCGGTGTATAGCGCAAAAATCAAAGCTACACTTTCATAAGCTATACAAGCGTAACGTAGCAAGACGAAACCAAAACTTCCTAACATGCCGAGGCGTCTACTCCTGCCCTCCTCAGATCCAAGCAGAACATATTAGAGGAGCGTAGAGCGCAGAAGTCCGTTGAATAGCAGTGTATAGCATAAAGGTCAAAGCCACCCTATAGAAACCTAACCGAACCTAATACAACTAAATGCTATCCATCAGAAACTAACGCGCCGAGAACACAATTGCTGGCGTCCGCAGAGCCAAGCAGAACATACTAGAGCATAGTAGAGCGCAGAAGTCCACCGCACATCAGCCTACACCACGAAAGTCAAAGTAATCCTTGCCTAACACAAAATAACATAACTTAACCAAACGTAGCCTAAGTCAATCTAACGTGCCGGTAACACTATTACTGGCCGCTGCGGAGTCGGCCAGAGTACAGCAGAGCAACGTAAAGCGTAGAAATCCACCGAATCGCAGTGTGCACCTCGAAAGTCTAATCTACCCATATCTAACCCAGACTAACACAACGAAACCAAACGTAGCCTAACTCAATCTAACGTGCCGAGACCACCATTACTGGCCTCTCCAGGGTCGAGTAGAGTATAGTAGAGCACAGTAGAGCGCAGAAGCCCGCCGCATAACAGTGTATGTCACGAAAGCCAAATCTATCCTAACATAACCAAAGCAAACGTAACCTACCCAGACGTCGCCTAACACAACGTCACATGACGGGATCACCACTACTGGCCTCCCGAGTGGCGGGCAGAGCATAGTAGAGCAATGTAGAGCGTGGAAATCCACCGAACATCCGTCTATAGCTCAAAAGTCATAGCTACCCTGTCCTAGCGTAAGCAATCGTGACACCACCAACGCAACCAAAATCTACCAAACGTGCCGTAAACACTATTGCTGGCCTTCGCAGAGCCAAGCAAATTAGAGTAGAGCACACTAGAATCCAGGTATCCACCGAAATGCAGCGTACAGCATTAATGTCAAAGCGATCCTAACCAAACATATCCCAAACATACGCAGCTGAACATAACCTAACTCGACCTAACCTGCCGCGGAGACTATTGCTGGCCTCCCGAGTGACCGGCAGGGTACGGAAGAGCAATATAGAACGCTGAAATCTTCCGAATAGCAGTGTACATCACAAAAATCAAATCTACGCTATCCTAATCATCCCAATCGTTGCATAAACGTACTCAACCTGACTCAGGCTAACATGCCACTGCCACTACTGCTCTCCATCCCATCGCCAACCAGAGAATATTAAATATCAGTAAAGCGCAGGATTTCACCGGATGGCAGTGTGCAGCACAAAAGTCAAAGTTATCCTAACCAAACCAAACCGAAACTTACCCAACCAAACGTAGAATAGCTAAACCTAGCCAGGCGAGTCCTCCACTGCTAGCGTCTCCAGTGCCAAGCAGAACACATTAGAGTTCAGCAGAGCGCAGAAATGCAGTGAGTGATAGTGTATAGTACAAAAGTCAAAGTCATCCTAACAAACCAAACCTACCCTAACCCAACCAAACGTAGAATAGCTAAACCTAACCAGACGAGACCTCTACTGCTTGCATCCCCAGTGCCAAGCAGACCACATTAGAGCACAGTAGAACGCCGAAATGCACCGAATAGCGGTGTGTGTCAAGAGAGACAAACCTATCGAATCCGACAATGTCAAAGCGTAATGTAACCAGACGACTCCTAGCTTAAACTAATGTGCCGAGTCCACTATTGCTGGCCTCAGTAGAGCGCAGAATGCCACCAAATTGCAGTGTACAGCACAAGGCCAATGGCAACCTTACATGAAATTGCCATACGTAACTTAATCAAACGTAGAATAACTACACGTAACGAGCCGAGACCTCTATTGCTGGACTTGCCAGAGCCTGGGAGAACTTGTTAGAGCACTATAGGGCACAGGTGTCCACAGAAGGGAAGTGCATAACACTAAAGTAAAAGCCATCCTGACCAAACGTTGCCTAACATAACAAAATCATACGTAACCTAACACAGCCTACAGTGCCACTACCGCTATTGCTGACCTCCATAGTGTCAGCAGCGCGTAGTAGAGCAATGAAGAGTGCAGAAATCATCCGAATAGCTGTGTGTTGCACGAAAGTTAGGGCCATCCATTCCAATCCTAGCAAATCGCAACGAAGTCAAAAGTAATATAACAAAACCTAACGTGATGAGACCACTTTTGCTAGCCTCCCCGGCGCCAAGCTGAACATATTTGACGGGGTAGAGCGCAGAAATCCATAGAACCCCAGATGGTGTCAGATAAGTCAAAGCTATCGGAACCTAGCGCAAGCCAACATAACCTAGCCAAACGTAGACTAACACAGCATAACGTGACGCGACCGCTATTGCCGGACGCGCGGGGAAAAGCGGAACGTATTAGAGAACAGTAGAGCGCAGAAGTCAACGGTATAGCGGCGTATAGCGCGAAAGCCAGAGCTACCCTATCCTAACCAGGCCAAACTTAATATAACTCAGCCTAACGTGCCGCGTCAACTGTCGCCTATCTCACCTGAGACAAGTAGAACATATTAAAGGGGAGCAGAGCACAGAAACAAATATAATCGCCGTGCACAGCACAATAGACGTAGCTTCTCTATCTTAGCATAGCATTACGTAAAATAGCCGAACGTAGCTTGTCTTAACCTGACGGGCCGAGACCGCTATTGCATGCCTCCCCAGAGTTAAGCTGAAAGCACTACTGCACGGTAGAGCACTTAAAACCACCAAAGTGCAGTGTCTAGCACAAAAGTCAGAAATATCGTAACCGAACCCACACTTAACCATCTTAATCGAACGCAGACTGACTGCATCTGACGTCCTGCCACCACTATTGCTGGATGAAATATCGTAACCGAACCCACACTTAACCATCTTAATCGAACGCAGACTGACTGCATCTGACGCCCTGCCACCACTATTGCTGGACATGCCAGGGACGAGCAGTGTATAGTAGAGCACATTAGAGCGCTGAAATCCACTGAATAACAGAGTATGCCACGAAAGCCGAATCTATCCAAGCGTAACCAAAGCAAACATAACCTAACCAAACGTAGCCTAAGCCAATCCATCGTGCCGGGACCAATATCACTGTCATGCCTAGAGGCGAGCGGAGTACAGAGGAACAATGTGGATCGTTGAAGCCCACTTAATAGCAGCGCATAGCTCAAAAGTCATATCTATCCTGTCCTAACCTATCCAATCGTAACATTAACAAGCGGAAACAAACTACATCTAACGTACCACCACCAATTTTGCTGGCCTCCCGAGGGCGAAACAGAACAAATTAGCGGCGAGTGGAGCGCAGAAATCCACGGAGCCCAGGTCTACAGTAGAAAAGTCAAAGATACCCAAGCCCAACCCAAGCTAACATAACCTAGCCTGACATAAAAAGCCCAACATATCATGCCGCGACCACAATTGCTTTCCTTCGCAGGGCCATGGAGATTAGAGTAGCGCCCAGTAGAGGGCATGAATCCGCCAAGTAGCAGTGTATAGCACGAAAGTCGAAGCGAAAATAACCAAACTTTGCCTAACATAGCCTAACCGAGCGTAACATAACTCAAACGAACGTGCCGCGAACATCATTGCTGGCCTCCCGAGAGCCGAGCAGGGTATATTATATCATCGTAGAGCGAAGAAATTCACCGAATAGCAGCGTATAGCACAGAAGTCAAAGCAACCGTAACCAAACCCAACCAAACTTAACATAGGCAGACGTAACGTATCACAGACTGACGTGCCGTCAACGCTGCTGCTGGCCTCACGAGAGCTGTGCAACGTAAAGCAGAGCAATATACAACGCTGACATGGTCCGTACAGCAGTATATAGAACAAAAGTCAAAGCTGTCTTGTTTAAAGATAATCAATCCTAACCCAACCAAACGTAACACTACTCAACCCAACGTGCCGAGACCATTGCTTCCGGCGTCCACAGAGACAAGTGATATGTGAAAGCTCACAGAAGAGCGCAGAATCCCATAGGATAACAGAGTGTAGCACAACAGTCGACGCCATCCTAGCATAACGCATCGCAACATAACCTATCCGAAAGTGATATAACGCAAACTAACGTCCAGCGACAGCAATTTCTGTCCACCCGAGAGCCGAGCAATGTATAGTAGAGCAATGTAGAGCGAAGAGATGTACCGAATAGTACTCTACAGCACAAAGGTCAACTCTACCAAGTCCACATATATCCAAGCTTATTATATACAAACACAATCTGACCTAACCTAATCTAACCAAACGTAGATTAACTGAACCTAACGTGCCGAGTCCATGAATTCACAGTAGATCGCAGATATCAACCGAATGGCAGTACATTGTGCAAGAGTAAAGAGTACCCTATCCTTACCTGACCATACGTAACGTAACCAAACGCAACCCAACTCACCTTAACGTGCCGAGACAGCTATAGCTGCCCTCCACAGGGCCATGCAGAGCATATTAGAGGAGAGTAGAGTGCAGATATCCATAGAATCGCAGTGCATAGCACAAAAGTCGAAGCTACCCTATCCCTGATAGCCAAACGTAACGTAACCGAAAGTGGCTTACCTCGACTTAATGCGCCGAAACCACTATTGCTGGCCCCAACAGAGTCAGGCAGTGTTTGGCACAGCACAGTAGAGCGCAGAAGTCCACCGAATAGCTGTGTATAGCACAATAGTCGGAGATCACCTATCCTAATCTAACCAATCATCGCAAAACCAAACATAGCATAACCAAGACCAACGTGTCAAGGCCACTGTCGTAGTTCCCCCAGGGTCAAGAAGAATGTAGTAGAGCAATGTAGACCGCAGAAGTCCCCCAAATTGCAGTGTATATCACAAAAGCCATTGCTATGCTCTCCTAGCCTATACGAAGGTAACGATACCAAATGTAACATATCGCAACATAACCTGACGGGTCCTCTATTACTGCACTCAGCTGCGCCAAGCAGTGCTTGTTAGAGGAGAGTAGAGCGCAGAAATCAATATAATCTCAGTGTATAGCACAAAAGCCGGGGGTACCGTAAACTAACATAATAAATCTTAACATAGCCGAACGAAGCCGAACTCAACCTAACATTTCGAGGCCACTATTGCTGGTCACCCTAGAGAGAAGCAGAATATATTACAGCTCAGTGGAGCGCAGAAATCCATAGGGTAGTTGTGTATAGCAGAAAACTCATAGCTATCCTATCCTAACCTAACCATGCCTAACGTAGCAAAACGTAATATAGCTCAACCTAACCTGCCGAGGCCACCATTGCCGGCAGCCCAGAGCCAAGCAGAGTATACTAGACCGATGTAGAGCTCAGGTGTGCATCGAGTCGCCTCGTATAGTAGAAAAGTCAAAGCTACACTATTCTAACCCAACCAATCGTAACATATCCTAACGTTATGTGACAAAACCTAACGTGCCGGGGCCACCACTGGTGGCACCCCCAGAGCCAAGCTGGGCATATTAGTGCATTGTAGGGCACAGGAATCCATAGAATCTCAGTGTATAGCCGAAAAGTCAAAGATACCCGCATCTAACCCAAACTAACATAACCTAACAAAACGTAGCGTAACCCAAAATAACCTGCCGCGAACACTGCTGTTGGCGCCGCCAGGGCCAAGTAGAATGTAGTATAGCGCAGCAGATGGCAGTCATCCGCCGAATAGCTGTGAGTAGCACAAAACTCAAGGCTATACCCTTCTAGCCTATCTAAACGTAACGAAACCAAACGTGACATAACTGCACCCAACGTGCCGAAACCGCCATTGATGGCCTCCCCGGAGCCAAGCAGTGCATATGAGAGCAACGTAGAGCACAGAATTCTCTCGATTCTCCGTGTATAGCAGAAAAGTCAAAGCTATCAGGATATAACCAAACTAATATAACCTAGCCGAACGTAACGCAACTCAGTCTAACGTTCCGGGACAGCCATTTCTGGACTCCGCATAGGCGAGGAGATCATATTAGGGAAATGTAGAGCACAGGAAACATTCCAATCCCAGTGTATATAAGAAAAGCCAAAGCCATCAGTACCTAACCCAAACGTATATAACTTAACCAAATGTAGCGTAGCTGAAAAAAGGTGCCGCAGCCATCATTGCAGGCCCCCCTGTGACAAGCAGAGAGTATAAGGGCAATGTAGAGATGAGGAATCCACCGAACGACAGTGTACAGCAAAAAAGTCAAAGCTCTCCTATACTAACATGACAAACCGTTACATAACCTAACGCAACATGACACAATCTAACGTGCCTCGGCCGTTAGTGCCGCCCACCCGAGAGCCAAGCAGGAAATATTAGAGCCCAGTAGAGTGCAGTAACCCATCGAATAGCAGTGTATAGCACAAAAGTCAAGGAAGTCCCATCCTAACCTAACCAAACGTAACGAAACAAAACGAAACATTACTCAACTCAACGTAGCGAGACCACCATTGCTGGCCGCCCAAGTGCCAAGCAGGAAATATTAGGGCACAGTACAGCGCAGAAGTTCCCGTAGTAGCAGTGTATAGCACTAAACTGAAGGCTATCCAATCCAAACCTAACCGATCGTAGCACAACCAAACACAACGTAACTCAATCTACCGTTCCGCTACCACTACTGCTGCTGACCACGGAGCCGAGGAAATCATAGTAGAGGAGAGTAGTGCACAGAAATCGACATAATCGCAGTATATAGCGGAAGAGGCAAAGATAACCGAGCCTAATCCAAACTAACATAACCTAACCAAACGTAGCCTAACTCAACCTAACGTGCGCGAAAGCTGCTGCTGGGCTCCCCAGAGCCGGGCACAGCATGCTAGAGAAATGTGGAGGGCAGAAATAGACCAAATAGCAGTGCATAGCACAAAAGTTGACGCTATCCGATGCGAACCAAAAAAAACGTAGCTAAAGCAAACGTAATCTCCCCCAACCTAATATGCCGAAACCACTATTTCCCACTTCCGCAGAAGCAAGCCAAAATATTAGAGCGCTGTAGATCGCAGAGATCCACCGAATAGCAGTTTGTAGCACAAAAGTCAGAAGATCCCTATCTTAACTTATCCCAGCGTAACGTAACCAAACGTAACCTAGCTCAAACTAACGTGCCACGGCCACTATTGCAGGAAACCCAAGAATCGAGCAGAGTAGAGTAGAACACAGTAGGTCGCACATATCCACCGAATAACACTGCATAGCACGAAAGCAAAAACCATCCTAGACAAGATTAACCTAACCTATGACAGCCAAACGTAACATACCGCAACGTAACTTGTCACGACCTCTATTTCTGGCCTCCCAAGAATCGAGCAGATTATAGTAGGGCATGGTGGAGCGCAGAAATCCACCGACAGGCAGTGTGCCTAACGTAATTCAAAGCTATCCTATCCTTACCTTACCAAACTTAAAGTGACCAAACGTAATGTGACATAACCTATCGTGACGAGACCACTATTGCTGGCCTCACCAGAGACAAGCAGAGACGATTAGAGCAATATATAGCGCAGCAATCCAGCGAAAAGCAGTGTAAAGCAGAAAAGTCAATGCCAGCATATCCAAACCCAGCCAGACGCAGTACAACCCAACGTAATATATTTCAACATAACAGGACGAGGCAACAATTGCTGTCATCCTCGGAGCCAAGCAGACTCAGAAGCAAGCCAAAATATTAGAGCGCTGTAGA
Source organism: Eufriesea mexicana (assembly GCF_001483705.2). Classification (NCBI taxonomy): domain Eukaryota; kingdom Metazoa; phylum Arthropoda; class Insecta; order Hymenoptera; family Apidae; genus Eufriesea; species Eufriesea mexicana. Next base: position 59,111 of record NW_016908626.1, on the reverse strand, counting down.
TCGCAGAGATCCACCGAATAGCAGTTTGTAGCACAAAAGTCAGAAGATCCCTATCTTAACTTATCCCAGCGTAACGTAACCAAACGTAACCTAGCTCAAACTAACGTGCCACGGCCACTATTGCTGGAAACCCAAGAATCGAGCAGAGTAGAGTAGAACACAGTAGGTCGCACATATCCACCGAATAACACTGCATAGCACGAAAGCAAAAACCATCCTAGACAAGATTAACCTAACCTATGACAGCCAAACGTAACATACCGCAACGTAACTTGTCACGACCTCTATTTCTGGCCTCCCAAGAATCGAGCAGATTATAGTAGGGCATGGTGGAGCGCAGAAATCCACCGACAGGCAGTGTGCCTAACGTAATTCAAAGCTATCCTATCCTTACCTTACCAAACTTAAAGTGACCAAACGTAATGTGACATAACCTATCGTGACGAGACCACTATTGCTGGCCTCACCAGAGACAAGCAGAGACGATTAGAGCAATATATAGCGCAGCAATCCAGCGAAAAGCAGTGTAAAGCAGAAAAGTCAATGCCAGCATATCCAAACCCAGCCAGACGCAGTACAACCCAACGTAATATATTTCAACATAACAGGACGAGGCAACAATTGCTGTCATCCCCGGAGCCAAGCAGACTGTATTAGAAAACCGTAGAGCGCAGGAATCCATCGTAATGCATTCTATAGGAAAAAGTCAATGATGCCCAAGCCATGCTTAACCAGACCGAACCTGACCGAACGAAACCTTACCAAAACTTACGTGCCACGACCACTATTGCTGGCCGGCGCAGAGCCGTTCAGAACACATTAGAGCACAGTAGAGCACAGAAATGCTCCGAATAGCAGCGTATAGCACAAAGCCGAGGCCATTCCAATCAAACCTTACAAAACCTAACGTGACCAAACGACACCTAACCCAAGATAGCGTACCACGACCACTATTACTGGTATCTTCAGGATCGAGCGAAGTATAGTAGAGCAATGTCGGGCGTAGAAATACACCGAATAACAGTGTATAGCACCAAAGTCGAAGCCATACTAACCAAGCTTAGACTAACCAAACCTAACCGAACGTAACATAGCTTGACCTAACGTGCCACTACCGCTATTGCTGGCCTCCCCACAGCCAAGCACAGCACGTTAGAGGGGAGTAGAGCGCAGATACCCGAGGGACAGCTATGTATACCACAAAAGCCGATGATGCCAAATCCTAACCCATCAAAGCGTAACATAGCCGGACGTAACCTTACCAAACCTAACATACCGCGATCAACATTGCTGTCCTCCACAGAACGCAGCAAAATATACTAGAGGACTGTAGAGCGGAGAAATACAACCCGTTGCATTTTAGAGCGTAAAAGTCTAAGGTATCCTATACTAACCTGACCAAACCTAACCTAACCTAGCGAAGACTAATTAAACATAAGGTGCGTAGACAACTATTGCTAGCATTCACAGATCCAAGGACAACATAATAGAGCACTGTAGAGAGCAGAAATCCACCGAATAGCAGTGTATAGCACAAAGACAGTGCCATCCTAACCAAACCTAACAGCCTAACCAAACCAAGCGTAATATGTCCTAACCAAACTAACGTGCCTGGACCACTATTGCCTGCCACCCCAGAGCGAAGCAGGATATAGCAGAGCTCAGTGGATCTAGAAATCCACCGAAGAACAGTGTATAACACGAAAGTCAAAGCTAAACCTACTGAACACAGCCAAACCCATCGTAGCGAAAAGTAACATAACTCAACCTAACGTGGCGAGACCACCATTGCCGGCCTCCCCAGAGCCATCCAGAAAATATTAAAGTGCAGCAGAGCCCAGGATTCCACCGAATAGCAGTGTATAGCACCATAGTCATAGATATCCGAACCTTACCTGACCTAACCTAACCTAACCGAACGTAGCACAGCTCAACATAAGTTGCCGATACCATTATTGCTCCGCACCCCAGGATCGAGCAGAGTAAGGAAAAGCAATCTAGAGCGCAGGCATCCATAGTATGGCAGTGAATAGCGCAAATGTTGAATGTATCATATTATAACCTAGCCAAACGTAACATATACATACGTGACCTAACTCAAGCTAACATGTCGCGAGCACTATTGCTGGCCTCCCCATGGACAAGCAGAATACAGTAGAGCACAGTGGAGCGCAGAAATGCTTGAAACGCAGTGTCCTTCACAAATGTCAAATTTTCGCTATCCAAACCTAACCAAGGGAACCATGACCTAACGCAACCTAACACAAACTAATGTGCCGCGTCCACTATTGCTGGCTTCGTCAGGGCCAAGCAGAATATGCTAGAGCAGAGTAGAGCTCAGGTATCCACCGTATAACAGTGTGTGTCACGAAAGTCAAGGCTATGATAGACTGACTAGACCTAAACTGCCCTAACCAAACTCAACATATATCAGCTTAACGTGCAGAGACCGCTATTGCTGTCCTCCCCAGAGCCAAGCAGAAAATATTAGAGCACAGCGGAGCGCAGAAATCCACCGAGTAGCAGTGTATAGCACAAAAGTCGCAGCTACACCATCCGAACCTAACCAAACGTAACGTAGCGGGGCATAATATATATAAAACTAAGGAGCCGTAACCACCATAGCTGGCCTCCCCGGAGCCGAGCAGGACATACTATAGGAGGATAGATCGCAAAAATCCATAGAGACGAAATGCATAGCAGGAGGGTCAATGCTATCAAAACATAACACACACAAACGGAACCTAACCGAACATTGCAGAACAAAATATAACGAACCGAGGCCACAATTTCTGGCCACAGCAGAGCAAAGCAGAATATTCTAGCGCACAGTAGAGCGCAGAAAGGCTACTTATAGCAGTGCGTAGCGAAGTGGTCAGAGCTATCCAGTCCTGACGTAGGATAGGGAGGCCAGCAATAGTGGCCACGGCTCGAAAGTCTTAGTTATGTTACGTTTGGCTAAGTCACGATTGGTTAGGTTAGGGTAGGATATCATTGACTTATGTGCTACAAACTACTCTTCCGTGAACTTCTGCGATCTGCTAAATTCTAAAATGTTCCGCTTGGCACTCGACAAGCCAGCAATGGTGCTAGAGGCAAGTGAGGTGGAGTCAGATAACGTTTGGTTAAGTCAGGTTATGTCTCGTTAGATTGGGATAGCATTGACTTTTGTGCCATACGCTGCAGCTGCACTGATTTCTGCGCGCTACTGTGCTCTAGTATATTCTGTTGGCTCTGTGCAGGGCAGCAATAGTGGTCCCAGCACGTTAGGATGACATAGGTTGCGTAAGGTTGCGTTACCATAGTTACGGTTAGGACTGGATAGCCTTCACTCTTGTGCTATACACGGATATTCGTTGTATTTCAGCGATTAACTGTGGTCTAACATGCTCTGCTTCCCTCCAGGTATGCCAGAAATTGTGGCCGAGACACTTTGGGTTGAGTTTAGTTACGTTCGGTTTGTTTATGTCAGTTTGTGTTAGGTTTGGGTAGCGTTGAATTTTCTGCTGCTCACTGCGGTTCTATGGATTGCTGCGCTCTACTCCCCGTTACTATATTCTGCTTTTCTTTGGGCATACCAGCAATAGACGCCGTGGCACGTCAGGATGAGCAATGTTACGCTTCGTTATGTGAGGTCAGGTTAGGTTCCGTGAGGCTACCCCCAACTTTCGTGCTATATACTGCTTTTCGCTGGATTTCTGCTCTCTACTCTACTCTAATATTCACTGCTTGGCGCCGGGGAGGTCAGCAATACAGGTCGCGGCACGTCGCTTTGAGTTAGGCTACGTTTGATTCCGTTATATTTAGTTAGGTTCGGATACGATATCTTCGTCTTTTGTGCCCTACACTGCGTTTCCATGGATTTCTGCGCTCTACTCTCCTCTAATACGCCCTTGTTCGCGCTGCGGTGTGCAGCAGTGGAGGTCTCGTCAAGTCATGTTGAGCGAGTTTACATATGGTTACGTTACGTTTGGCTAGGTTAGGGCAGTGTGACATCTACTTTTTCGCTATAAACTGCAATTGAGTGGATTTCCACGTTCTACTGTGCTCTAATACGTTCTGCTTGGTTCTTGCGAGGCCAGTAACAGTGGTCCCGACACGTTGAGTTGAGTAACGTTTCGTTCGGCTTCGTTACGTTATTTTATGTTAGGATGGGAAAACCTTGACTATTGTGCGATACACTGGTATTTGGTGGATTAATACGATCAACCCTTCTGTAATATTTAATGCTTGACTTTTGTGAGTCCCGCAATAGTGGTATCGGCACGTTGTGTTGGCTCACGCTACGTATGGGTAGGTTAAGTTAGTTCCAGATAGGTTTTGATAGCTTTGACCTTACTGCTATACCCTGCGGTCCTATGGATTTCTGAGTACTGCTCCCCTCTACCATTTTCTGCTCGGCTCTAAGGAGGCCAGCACTTGTGGTCGCGGCACGTTAGAATGCGTTAGGGTACGTCTGCTTATGTCACGATTGGTCAGGTTAGGTGAGGAAGGCTTCGGCTTTTGTGCTATACACGGCTATTCTTTGGATATATGCGCTCTGGTATGATCTAGTATTTTCTGCTTGGCCCTGATGTGGCCAGCAACACTGTTCTTGTCACGTAGGCATGGCTTATGTTAAGTTCGGTACCCTTACGATTGGTTAGGTTAGGATATGATAGCTTTGAGTCTTGTGCTATGTACTGCTGTTCAGGGAGCTACTGCGCTCCACATTGCTCTGGTATTCCCTGCTTGGCTCTGGGGAGGCCAGCAATAGTGGTCTCGGCACGTTAGGTTGAGTTATGTTACGTTTGCTTACGCTACGATTGGTCAGGTTGGGATAGGGTGTCGTTCACTTTTGTGCTGTTCCATGCCACTGGGTGGATTTCTCCTCTCTACTGTGCTATAGTATGTTCCGCTTGGCTCTGAGGAGGCCTGGACTAGTGGCCGCGTAACGTTACTTTGGGTCAGGTTACGTTTGGTTATGTCTGGTTACGTTTGTATTCCTTAGGATAGCTTTGACTCTCGTACGATACACTGTTACTAGGTGGGTTTCTGCGCTATACTGTGCTCAACCTTATCCTCCTTGGCCCTGGCGAGGCCGATAATAGTGGTGGCGACACGTTATGTTTAGTTGGGCTACGTTTGGTTAGGTTTTGCTAGTTCGCGTTAGGTATGGATAACTTTGACTTTTGAGTTATGCATTTCGGTTCAATGGATTTCTGAGCACTGCTCTCCTCTACTACGTTCAGCTAAGCCATGCGGAGCCAGCAATAGCGGTCGCGGCACGATAAGTTGAGCCACGCTACTTTCGGTTAAGTTAGATTAGTTTGGTTTAGTTTCGGATTGCGTTGACATTTCCGCTGTACGCTGCGTTCCGATGTATCCCTGTGCTATTCATCGCTGTAATGTGCGCTGCTTGGCTCAGCGGAGGCCTGCAATGGTGGTCTCGGCACGTTAGGGTTTGTTATGTTACTTTAGGTTTCGTTAGTTGTGGTTTGGTTTGGATAGGATTTCTTTGAGTACTTTGCTATACACTACTGTTCGGTAGATTACTGCGATCCACTGCGCTATAATCCGCTGGGCCCTGGCAAGGCCAGGTACAGTGTCCGCGGCACGTTAGGTTGAATTAGGTTACGTTTCACTAGGTCAGGTTAAATTAGGTGTGGTCAGGGTAGATTTCACTTTCGTACTGTATACCATTTTTCGGAGGATTTCTGTCCTCTACTGTGCTCTACTGTATTCCGCATGGCCCTGGAGAGACCAGAAATAGTGGTCGCCGCATGCTACGTGTAGTTAGGCTACATTTGGTTGGGTTTTGTTAGTTTGGGTTAGACTTTGATAGCTTTGACTTGTCTGCTGTACGCAGGGATTCCATGGATCTCTGAGCAATGCTCTCCTCTGCTATGCTCTGTACGGCTCTGGGGAGGCCAGCAATAGTGTTTGCGGCACGTTATGGTGAGACATGTTACGTTCGGTTAGGTTAGGTTACGATAGGTTTGGATAGGTTAGCTTCGACTTTCGTATTGCACACAGTTATTCGGTGGGATCCTGCTTTCTACTGTGCTCAACCATATTCTGCTTGGCCATGGCGAGGCCAGAAATAATGGTCGCGGCATCTTAGGTAGAGTCATGTTACGTTTGGTTACTTCACGATTGGCTTGGTTAGGATAGGACAGCTTTGACTTTTGTGCTATACCCTGCTATTCGGTGGATAACTGCGCTCTACTGTGCTCTAACATTTTCTGACTGTCTCTGCGGAGCGCAGACGTATGTGCCTTCAAATGTTATGTTGAGTTATGTTACGTTTGGCCACGTCACGTGAGGACCGGTTTTGGACAGGGTAGCCTAGACTTTTGCGTTATACACAGCTTTTTGGTGGAGTTTTGCGCTCTACTGTGCTCTAGTACGATCTGCGTAGCCCTGGCCAGGCCGGAATTATGGGTCGGGCCGCGTTATGTCGAGTTAGGCAACGTTTTGTTAGGTTGTGTTAGTCTGGGTTTGGTCCGCAAAACTACGACTTTTGTACTGTACACTGCGATTCTGTGAATTTCTAAGTACTGCTCTCCTCTACTACGTTCTGCTTGGCTCTGGGACGGCCAGCAATAATAGTCGCGGCAAGTTAGATTGAGTTTGGCTACGTTTGGTTATGTTACGATTAGTCATGTTACTTTTCGATATCTTTGACTTTTCAGCTGTATCCTGCGATTCTATGGATTTCTGAGTACCATTCTCCTCTACAACGTAGTGCACGGCTTTCGGATGGCCAGTGATAGTGTTCGCGGCACTATAGTTAGAGATATGATACGTTCGGTTTAGTCACGGTTGGCTAAATTAGCACACGGTTGCTTTGTGTTTTGTGCTGTACGCTGATATTCGGTGGATTTCTGCGCTCTACGTTGCACTAACAAGCTCTGCTTGGCCCTGGGGTGTCCAGCAACAGAAGTCTCGGCACGATGGTTTGACTTACGTTACGTTTGGTTATGTGTCGATTGGTAAAGTTAGGAGAGGTTGTTTATGACTTGTGTGATATATACTTCTTTTCGGTGAATTTCTGCACTCTACATTTCTCTAGTGTATTCTGCTTGTTGCTGGGGAGGCCAGCAATAGTGGTCTGGACACGTTAGTCTCAATCAGAGAAAGTTCGGTTATGCTACGGTTGGCTAGGTTAAGAGAACATAGCTTTGCCTTTCATGCTGTACACTGCTACTCGTTGGATTTCTGCGCTCCACTCTGCTCTAATGTTTCCTGCTTGCCTCTGGGGAGGCCTGCAATAGTGTTCCAGGCACGTTGCGTGCGTTAGCTTACGTTTGTTTTCGTAACTTTATGCTAATTACGTTAACGGTAGCTTCGACTTTTGCGCTGTACCCAGCTTCTCGGGGAATTTCTGCGCTCCACGCTGCTCTAGTACATTCTGCTTTGCTCTTGGGATGAGAGCAATAGTGGCCTCTTTACGTTATGTTGGGATATGTTACGTTTGTTTACGTTAGGTTATGTTAGTTTCGGTCAGGATGGCATTTAATTTCTTGCTATACACTGCTTGCCGGAGTATTTCTGCCGTCTACATAGTTGAAGTATGCTCTGCTCGGGCCTGGGATGCCAGCAACATTGGTCTCGGCACGTTAGATTGAGTTACGTTTCGTTTGGTTACGTTACGTTTGGTTAGGCTAGGATAGGGAAGCTTTGATTTTTGTTGTGTGCTCTGCGGTTCAATGGGTTTACGCGCTTTACTATCCTCTAATATGTTGTGCTTGTCCTTGTGGAGGGCAGCAATGGATGCTCCGGCACGTTATGTTGAGTTGGGCTACGTTTGGTTACGTTATGATTGGCCAAGTTATATCAGGTTATCTTTGGCCATTGTGCTATACACTTCGATCGAATGGGTATCGGTATTCGACACTCTTCTAATCTGTCCTGCTTGTCCCTGGGTATGGTAGCAATGGAGGTCCCGCCACGCTAGTTAGAGATATGTTATGTTTGGTAACGTTATATTTGGATATGTTAGAATAGGGCAGCTCTGACTTTTGTGCCATGGACTGCTATCCGGTTGATTCCTGCGGTGTACTCTGCTCTAGTGCTTTCTGCTTGGCTCTGGAGAGGCCAGCAAATGCGGTCTCGGCACGTTAGGCAGTGTTAGGCTACGCTGGGTTAAACTAGGTTGTGTTAATTTCGCTGAGGATAGCTTTGACTTAGGTGCTATACACTGCTATTCGGTTGATGTCAGCGCTCTGCTGTGCTCTACCATACTCTGCTTGACCCTGGGGAGGCCAAAGACAGTGGTCTCGAAACGCTGGTTTGAGTTATGTTATGTTCGGTTATGAGACGATTGGTAATGTTAGGCTAGTATAGCTGCGACTTTTGCGCTTTACACTGCCTTTCGGATGATTTCTGCGTTCTACTGTGCTGTAGTCTGTTCTCGATGGCTTTGGGGTGGTCACCAATAGTGGCCGCGGCACGTTATGTTCAGCCAAGCTACTTTTGGTTAGTTTATGCTAGCTTGAATTAGGTTCGGATATCTTCGACATTTCTTTTATACACTGCGATTCTATGGATTTCTGTGCTCTACTATCCTCTAATATGTTCTGCTCGGCTCTGTTGATGACAGCAATGGTGGTGGCAGCACGTAAGACTGAGTTAAATCACGTTTGCTTATGCTACGATTTGTTATGTTTGGATATCTTTGACTATTATGCTGTGCACGCCTACTCGGTGGATTTCTGAGCTCTGCTTTGCTCTAGTTTGTACTGCTCGGCCCTGGGGTGACCAGAATTAGTGGTCTCGGCACGCTTCGTTCAGTTAGGCTAGTTTGGTTTGATTAGGTTTGTTCATGTATGGATTGGATACCTTTGAATTTTGTGCTACACACTGCAATGCGGCGGAATTCTGAACTGTACTGATCTCTAGCATGTTATTCTTGCCGCTGGAGAGGCCAGCAATAGTGGTCTCGACACGTTAGGTTGTATTAGGCTACGCTTCTTTGTGTTAGGTTTGGATATGTTTGGTGGGGCAGCTATGACTATTGTGCTATACACATGTATTCGGTGGATGTCTGCGCTCTACTGTGCTCTAACATGTTCCGCTTGGCTCTGTGGAGGCCAGCAGTAGAGCCCTCGGCACGTTAGGTTGAAATCAGTTACGTTCGGTTATGTTGCTCTTGGTTATGTTACAATAGGTTGGCTTTGACTATTGTGCTATACAATGAGATTCTATGGATACGTGCGCTGTACTATTCTCCAATATTTTCTGCTTGTCGCTGGAGAGGGTCGCAATTTAGGTCTCGTCACGTCAGGTAGAGTTAGGTTAAGTTCGGTTTCTTCACGTTTGGTTAGGTTAGGAAATGATAGTTTTGACCTCTGTGCTATACACAGTGATTCTATGGATTCCTGAGCGCTACACACCTATAATATGATCTGCATGTCTGTGGTGAGGCCTCCAATAGTGGTTGCGGCACTCTAGGTGGATATAGTTTACGTCTGGTTACGTTACGATTGGTTAGGTTAAGACAGATAACTTTGACTTTCGCGCTGTACACCGCTATACCGTTGATTTCTGCACCCTACTGTGCCCTAATATGCCCTGCTTGGCCCCGGGGAGGCCAGCAATTGTGGTCTCGGCTGTTAGGTTGAATTGGCCTCTTTACGTTATGTTGGGATATGTTACGTTTGTTTATGTTATATTTGGATAGGTCAGGATAGGACGGAGCAGACTTGTTTTCTGTTCACTGCTATTCGGTGTATTTCCACGCTCTACATAGCTCTACTATACCCTGCTCGACTCAGGCGAGGCCAGTAATGGCGGCCTCTGCACGTCAGATTGAGTTAGGCTACGCTTGGCTTGGTTAAGCTTGTTTGGGTTAGGTGTTTATATCTTGGACTTTCACGTTATATACCGTTATTCGTTGTATTTCTAGGCTCTAGTGTGCTCCACTATATTCTGCTTGTCTGTGGGGTGTCCAGCAATAGTGGTCGCGGAACGTTCGTTCGGATTTGGTTACGCTTCGTCTGGATGGGGTATGCTGAGTTTGGACATGATGGCTTTGACCCTTGAGCCATGCACGGCTATTCGGTTGTCTTCTAAGCTCCACTGTGCTCTAGTGTATCCTGATTGGCTATGGGGGTGCAAGGAGTAGTGCTCTTCGCAAGTAAATCTGAGTTAATATGCGTTTAGTTATGTCACCTTTACTTAGGTTTGGATAGGGTAGCTTAGACGTTAGTGCTATACACTGCACCTCGGTGGATTTCTGCGCTCTACATTGCTTTACTATACTCTGCTCGGCTCCCGGGAGGACAGCAATAGTGGTCGTGGCACGTTAGGTTGGGTTAGGTAACGCTTGGCTAACGATAGATTAGGTTAGGTTTGATTAGGGTAGCCTTGACTTTTGTCCAATACACTGCCATTCGGCCGAAATCTGCCATCTGCATTGCTCTGATAGGTTGTGCTTGTCTCTGAGGATGCCCGCAATGTCGGTCGTGGCACACATTTTTGAGATACGTTGCGGCTGCCATTCGGCCGAAATCTGCCATCTGCATTGCTCTGATAGGTTGTGCTTGTCTCTGAGGATGCCAGCAATGTCGGTCGTGGCACACATTTTTGAGATACGTTGCGGTACGTTTGGTGACGCTTGGATAATTTTTGTTACGATGGCTTTGACTTTTGTGCTATACACTGCCACTCGGACGTATCCAGCGTTCCATACTGCTCTGCTGTACACTGCTTAGCTCTCGTGAGGCCAGAAATAGCGGTCGAAGAACGTAATGCTGGGTTACGTTACGTCTGCTTATGTTACGTTTTGTTATGTTAGGATTGGAAGCGTTGACTTTTGTGCTATACACTATCATTCTGCGGCTTTCTGCTATCTCCATTGCACTAATATGCTCTGCTTGGCCTTGGGGGGGCCAGCAGATGCCGCCTCGGCACGATATGCTGAGTTAGCTTATGTTTGACTATGCAGTGGTACATGGACTAGCAGCGTGTAGCGCAAAAGTCAAAGATACCCCATACTAATCTAACCAAACGTAAGATAATCGAACGTAACCGAACTAACACTTACGTGCCAAGGACACTATTGCCTGCCCCAGAGCCAAGCAGAATATACTATAGCTGAGTAGAGCGCAGCAATACACCGCACTGCATTGTACAGCGCAAAGTGGAAGGTACGCTAACCTAACCAAACGTAGCCTAACTCAAAATTATGTGCCGAGACCGCTATTGCTGGTCACCCCAAAGACGAGCAGAGCAGATTAGAGCAATGTAGATCACAGAAGTACACCGATTAGCTGTGTATAGCACAAAAGTCAAAGATTATCTCTCTTAACTTATCCAAACGTAGCACAGCCAAACGGAACCTATCAAACACTAACGCGCCGCGGACACCCTTTCTGGCCTCCCCAGAGCAACGCAGAGAGTATTAGATTGCAGTAGAACACTGACATCCACCGAAGAGCTGTGTATAGCGCAAAAGTCAAAGCTATACTGTCCTAACCTAGCCAAACTTAAAATAGCCAAACGTAACATAACTCCACCTAACGTGCCAAGACGAATAATGCTGACCTCACAAGAGCAAAGCAGGGCATACCAGAGCACAGTAGAGCGCAGAAATCCATCGAAAAGCAGTGTATACCACGTAACTAAAAGCTGTCCAATCCAAAACTAGACTAACGTATCCTAACCAAACGTATCATAACTGAACCTAACGTGCAGATACCAGTATTACTGGCCTCCACATAGACGAGCAGAGGACAGTAGAGCAACGTAAAGCGCAGAAATCCGCCGAATATCGGTGAGTAGCACACAAGTCAAAGCTTTCATACCCTAACCTGGCCAAACGTAACATAACCTATCGTAGCTTAACCCAACATAGCGTGACGAGACTACCATTGCTGGCCTCCACAGAGGCAAGCAGGGCATGTCAGAGCAGAGTAGGGTGCAGGAAACCACCGAATAGCAGAGTATAGCACTAAAGTTGAAGCTACACTATTCTAACCTAACGAAACATAACATAACCAATCGTCGCATAACCCGGCACATCGTGAGGAGACTACAATTGCTGACCTCTCCAGAGGCAAGCAGAGCATACTAGAGCAGAGCAGTGAGCAGAAATCCACCGAACAGCAGAGTATAGTACAAAAGTTGAAGCGATCCTATCCTAACCTAGCCGAACATAACATAACCGATCGTAGCCTTACCCATCACTACGCGACGAGACTACTATTATCGTCTTCCCCAGGGGCAAGCAGATCATATTAGGGCTATGTAAAGCGCAGAAATCCGCCGAATATCAGTGTACAACGCAAAACTCGATGCTATCCTATCCTAGCCGAACCAAACGTAACATACCCAAACGAAATCTAATTTAACCTAATGTGATGAGACAACCACTGCTGCATTCCCCAGAGGCACGCGAAACCTACTAAAGCACAGTAGAGCGCAAAAATGCACCGAATAGCAGTGCACAGCAAAAAAGTGTAAGCTCTGCTATCCAAACATAGCCTAACCCGTTCTCACCGACCGTAACATAGGTCAACATAAAGTGCCGAGACTGCTATTGCTGACCTTCCCAGTGCAAAGCTGGACATCCTAGAGCGTTGTAGAGCGATGAAAGCCGCGGAAAAGCAGTGTGCAGCACCAATGCCAAAGCTTACACCCCCTAACCTAGCAGATCGTACAATAATCAAGCGTAACCATACACTATGTAACGCACCGAGGCCACGGTTGCTGGCCAACCCATAGCCAAGCAGAACATATATTGGACAATACGACGCAGAGATCCATAGAACTGCAGTGTATATCAGAAAAGACTATGCTACCCAAGCTCAACCCAAACCAGCAGAGCATACCCAAATCGGAGCCTATCTCAACGTAACGTGCTGTGACCGCTATTGCTGGACTCCCCAGGGCCAAGCTGATTGTGGTGCAGCACAGTAAAGCGTAGAAGTCCACCTAACTTCAGCGTTTACCACGAAAGGCGAAGCTATCAAAGCCTAACCCAAACTAACGTAACATAACCGAAAGCAGCATAACTCAAACCATGCTGCCGAGACAACTTTTGCTGGCATCCCCAGAGTCGTACAGGGTATAGCAGAGTAATGAAGAGCACAGATATCAGCCGGAGAGCAGAGTATAGCACAAAAGCCTAAACCATCCTAACCAAACATAACCAAACCTTGCCACGCCAAACGTAACATGACACGAGCAGACGTGCCACGGCCACTATTGCTGGACTCCCCGGAGACAAGCATAGGCTATTAGCGCAATACGGTGGGCAGATATCAACCTAACAGCAGTGTACAGCACAAAAGTCAAAGCTACCATTAGCAACCCTAACCTAACCTAGCCAAGCCAAAGGTATCATAACCCAACCTAACGTGCGGATGCCACTATTGCTTGCCTCCCAAGAGCGGAGCAGAATATACTAGAGCACAGTAGTGCGCATAAGTCCACTGAATAGCGGCTTGAAACGTAATAGATGAAGCCACCATATCCTAACATTTCTAAACGTAGCATAACCAAGCGTTATGTATCTCAAACAAACTTGCTGACACCATTATTGCTGACTTCCCCATAGAATGCAGAACATACTAGAGCAGAGTTGAGCGCAGAAATCCACCGAAGGGCAGTGCACAGCACAAAAGTTAAAGCAATCCTATCCTAACCTAACCAATCCTGACATAAGCACACGTAACGTGGCTTAATCTAACGTGCCGCGACCACTATTGCTGGCTTCCCCAAAGCCGAGCAAAACGTACTGGAGGAGAGCAGTGCGCAGAAATCCATAGAATCGCAGTGAATGGCACAAAAGTCATAGCTATTGGGACTTAACCCCGACTAACGCAACCCAATCGAACGTAGCCTAACTTAACATAACGAGCCGCGACTACTATAGCTGGCGTAAGCAGGGCTATAAAGAATATGTTAGAACACAGTAGGGCGCAGAAACCCACCGAATATCAGTATATAGCACGAAAGTCAAAGCTGCCGTATCCAAACCTAACCAAACGTAACAAGAGTAATCCTATCGTGCCGAGACCACTATTGCTGGCCTCCAGCAGAAGATCGCAGAAATTCATCGAATAGCAGTATGCAGCGAAAAAGCGAAATGTACCCATACCTTACATGACCAAACCTAACCTAACGAAACAGAGCCAAACTCAACATAACGTGCCGAGACCACTACTGCTGGCTGTCCCAGAGCCAAGCAGAAAATGGTAGAGCACAGTAGAGCGCAGGAATCAAGTGAATAGCAGTGTATAGGGAAAAGGTCATAGCGATCGTTTTCCAACCAAGCCAAGCGTAACGAGGAAAAGCGTAAGCTAACAACACATAACGTGCAGAGACCACAATTGCTGCACTCCCCGTAGCCAAGCAGAACATATGAGAGTAGTATAGGTCGCTGAAATGCTCTGAGAAACAATGCGCAACACAAAAGTCAAAGTTACCATGTCCTAACATAAGAAACCATAACATCACCAAACGTGGCATAACTCGATCCAAAGTGCCGAGACCACCATTGCTGACCACCACAGACACTTGCAGAACATAACAGAGCACTGTAGGATGCAGAAGATCTTCGAATAACTGTGGATAGCACAAAATTCAAAGCCATCCTATTGCGACATATCCCACCGCCACATAACCAATCGTAAAATAATTCAAACCAAAGTGCCGAGAACACTACTGCTGGCCTCGCCAGTGCTAAGCGGACATATTAGAGGAGAGTAGTTCCCAGGAGACCGTAGAATAGCATAGTATAGGACACGAGTCAGAGCTACCGTGTCCTGCCCCAACCAAACTTAACATGACTGAATGTAGCCGAACTGAACCTCACGTGACGAGACCTGCATTGCTGGCCTCGCCAGCGCCAAGTAGAGCATACTAGAGCTCAGAAGAGCGCGAAAGTCCATAGAATCGCAGTGCATAGCACAGAAGATAAAGCTCTCCTGTCCTCGCCTAACCAAAGGTAACATAACCAAGCGTAACCTTACACAACCTAACGTGAAGAGACGTCTATTGCTATCCCCCACAGAGCCAAGCAGAGCATGTTACGCGGGAGGATAGTGCACAGAAATTCATGGAAACGCAGTGCATAGCAGAGAAGTCATACCAATCAAAACCTGACACAAACTAACATAACATAACGAAACGTAGAGTGCCTGAACGTTACATGCCTAGACCACGTTATCGTTAGAATCAACCGAATAGCAGTGTACAGCACAATACTCGAAGCTACCCCACCCTAACATAATCTTACGTAACCTACCACAGCCTAACGTGACGTGACCAGCATTGCTGCCCTCCCCGGAGACAAGCAGGTCACGCTAGAGGGGAGTAGAGTGCAGAGACCCATAGAATCGCTGTGTACAGCAGAAAAGGCAAAGCCATGTGAACATAACCCAAACAAACATAGTCTAACCTAACGCAGCCTAACTCACCGTAACGTGCCGAGATCGCCATTGCTGGCCCCTCCAGGTCTAAGCAAACTACAGTAGTGCACAGTAGAACGCAGATACCATCCGAAACGGGTGTATAGTACCAAAGCCAGAACAGTCCTTACCAAAAGTAGTATTACCTAACCCTACCAAACGTAAACCACCTCAAACTAGCGTGCCGAGAAAGGTATTGCTGGCATTCCCACAGCAAAGCAGAAAATATTAGAGCACAGTAGTGCGCAGATATCCACAGAGTAGGAGGGCATAACCTAGAGGTCAAAGCTACTCTATCTTAACCTGACCAAGAGTAACGTAAGCGAACGTGATATAACCAAGCCGAAGGTGCTGAAACCACTGTTGCTGTCATCCCCAGAGCCAAGCGGAGCATACTAGGGCTATGTAGAACGCAGAAATCCATCGAGTAGCAGTGTTATAGCACAAAATTCATAGGCATCCTAACTGAACCAAACATAACCTGACTCAACCAAACGTAACCAACCCGAACCTAACTTACCGAGACCACTATTGCTGAACCCCAGAGCCAAGCAGAACATATTAGAAGAGACCGGCGCTTGAAAATCCGTAGAATCACGGTGTATAGCGCAAAAGTCGGAGCTGCATTAGCCTAACCTGGCTGAACGTAACATATGCGAACGTAATCGAACTGAGTCTAACGTGCCGCGGTCTCCATTGCTGGCCACCGCAAAGCTAAGCAGAAGGTACTGGAGCAGAGTAGAGCGCAAAAACCAAAGGATCGCAGTGCACAGCGCAATGAAAAAGATATCCAAACACAAACTGAACTAACCAAAACTAATCATACCTAGCCTAACTCAACGTAACGTGCCAAGACCATTATTGTTGCCCTCCCCAGAGCGAAGCAGAATAAACAAGACAACAGTAAAGCGCAGAAATCCACCGAATATCTGTCTGTAGCAAGAAAGACGAAGCAAACCTCATCTATCCTAACCAAGCGTAACATAACCAGACGTAACGTAATTGAACCTAACGTGGCGAGAGTACTATTCCTAGCCTCTGCGGAGCCAAACAGGATATACCAGAGAACAGTAGATCGCAGGTAACAATTAGACCGAGGTGTACAGCAGCAGTGTCAAAGCTACCCGAACCAAACCCAAACCAACCGATCCAAATCAAACGTAACCGAACGCAATCTAACGTGCCGCGACCACTATTGCTGGCATCCCCAGAGCCATGCAGAATATACTTGAGGAATGCAGAGTGCAGAAATCCACCTCTTTGCATTGTATAGCACAAAAGTTAAACTATTTCTTACACACCCTGACCTTACCTAAGCTATCCAAACGTAGAGTACCTCAACGTGACGTGACGAGACCAATATTGGCGACCTCCGTAGAGCCAGGCAGAGCATATCAGAGCATACTAGAGCGCAGGAATCATCCGAGTAGCAGAGAATATCACAGAAGAATATGCAGCCTGTACCAACCTAGGCATACGCGACGTAACCAAAAGAAACCTACCTCGGCCTAACATGACGAGATCTTTATTGCTGATCTCCACAGAGACAAGCAGAGTATACTAGAGGAGAATAGTGCGCAAAAATCCACCGCATTCCAGTGAGAAGCGCAAAAGACGAAGATATCCTAACGTAACCTGACCTAACCTATCCAAACCAAACGTATCGTGAATCAACAGAGCGTTTCGTTCCTGCTGGCATCCACGGAGCCAAGGAGAACACAGCAGAGCACTGCAGACCACAATGTCACAGGGAATAGCATTGTAAAGCACAAAAGTCAAAATAGCCTATACTAACCTAGCCAAACGTAACATGACTCAACCTAGCACGACGAGACCACTATTGCTGGCCCCCACAGACACAAGCAGAATCTACTGAAGTGCTGCAGAGCGTTGAAATCCACCGCACTGCAGTGAACAGCACAAAAGCCGTAGATACCCTAGCATAGCCTGACTGTATCTAGCCAAACCAATCGTAGCATGACTCAACATAACGTGAAGAGACTACTGCTCCTTGCCTCCCCATAGCCAAGCTGGACGTAGCGGAGCACAGTAGATCACAGAAATCCAACGAAAAACAGTGTATAGCACGAAAGTTCAAATTACCCTAAGCAAACGTCCCCTAACGTATCCTAACCAATCGTAACATAACACAAACTAACGTGCCACGGCCGCAATTGATCGCCACCCACGAGACGATCAGAGTGTAGTAGAGCAATCTAGAGCGCAGACGTCCATCGAATAGCAGTGTATAGCGCACAAGTCTAACATATTCCAACATACCCTGACATAACATTGCCTTAAGGAACGTAGCGTAGCTCAACGTAGCGTGCCGACCACAGCTCCAGGCCCCACCAGAGCCAATCAAAATAAAGTAGAGCACTATAAATCGCAGAAGCCCAACGAACAACAGTGTATAGCACTGAAGTAAAAGCAATCCTGACCAAATACAACCCAACATGACATAACCAATTGTAACATACCTCAAACTAACGGTGCCACGGCCGCTATTGCTCGCCTCCACAGAGTTGAAAATGGCATCGTAGAGCCATGTAGAGCGCAAAAATCCACCGAATAGCTGTGTGAAACGAAAAAGTCGGAGATATCCTAACCCAACCTGACATAACCTAACCCAAACGGACGCAGCATAGCTCAACATAACGTGCCGCGACCACTGTTCCTGGCCTCCCCTGAGACAAGAGGATTGCAGTAGAGCATTGTAGATCACAGAAACACACTGAATAGCGGTGTATAGCACAAAAGACATAAGGGCCTATCCTAAAATAGCCAAACGAAGCATGTCCAAACGCAGCCTAACTGAACGTAACACGACGAGTCCACGATTGCTGGCCTCCACGAAGACAAGCAGGATGTACTAGAGCACAGCAGTGCGCAGAAATCCGACACGACGCACTGAATAGCTCAAAAGTCGCAGATGTCCTAGCCGAAAGTGTCCTAACCTAACCAAACCAAACGTAATCTAACTCAACCTAACGTGCCGAGATCACTGTCGCTGGCCCCCAAGAGACAAACGGAAATTATTAGAACACAGTACGGCGCAGAAATCCGCGGATAGCAGTGTATAGCACAAATGTTTGATATATCATTTCCTAACCTCGCTAAACGTAACATACCAGAACGTAGCATAGCTCAACCTAACGTGCCGAGGCCACTATTTCCGACCACTTCAGAGGCAAGCGCAACATGCTAGGGTAAACTGTGGCGCAGAAGTCAAGCGTATAGTAGTGTATAGCACAAAAGGCAAAGCTAGCCTATCCTAACATATCCAATCTCAAAATAACCAAACCAAACATAACACAACCTAAAGAATCACGACCAATATTGCTGGCCTCCCCAGTGTCGAGCAGAACTTATTAGAGGATACTAGGGCGCGGAAATCCACGGAATAGCAGTGCATAGCACAAAAGTCAAGGTAGTCTATCCGAGCCTAGCCAAACGAAACGTATCCGAACAAAATCTAACTCAACCTAACATGACGAAATCGCTAGTGCTGGCCTCCGCAGAGATAAGCAGAATTCACTAGAGCACGGTAGAGCGCAGAAATCCATCGCATTACAGTGATAAGCACAAAGGCAGTGGATATAACGGCACAACCTGACCCAATCTAACCTAATCAAACGCTGCCTAACTTAACGTAACGTGCAGCGACCCCTAATGCTGGCATCTGCAGGACCAAGCGGAAAATAGTAGAGCGCATCCGAACGTAAGAATCCCCAGAATAGCTGTGTATGCCAGAAAGACGAAGATAACCTGACAGACCTTGGCATAACCTAACGAAGCAGAACGTGACGAAGCGCAAACGAACGTGCCGACATCACTATTGCTGGCCTCAACGGAGCTACGAAGAGAATACTAGAACGCAGTAGAGCGCAGACATCGGCGGATATCAGAGCATAGCTCTACAATACAAACTACCCTATCCTAACATCGCTAATCGTAACATAACCATACGCAGCCTAGCTCAACCCAGCCAGCTGGGACCACTACTGCTGGCATCCTCAGCACCAAGCAGAATACACTACAGTACAGCAGGGCGCAGGGATCCGCAGCGTTGCAATGTAGAGCATAAAGGCCATACATATCCTAGCCCTTCCTTCCAAACCTAAGCAGACGAAACACAACCTAGCAAAACCTAACGCGCCGAGGCCACAATTACTGGCGACCCCAGTTCGAAGCAGAGCATATTAGAAGACACTAGAGCGCAGAAATCCGCGGAATAGCAGAGCACGGCACAAAAGGCAAACTACAGTCTCCTACTCTAGCCAAACGTATCGTTTACAAACGAAACCTAGCACAACCTGACATGACGAGACCACTTCTGCTGCCCCCACGGATACAAGCGGAATGTAAAGCGCACTGTTGTGCGCAAGGATCCACGGAAATGCTGTGAAAAGCACAAAAGCCGTAGATATAGTGGCACGACCTGTCCTAACCTAAACTAACAAATCGCAACATATCTCAACGTTACGTCCAGCGACCGCTGCTTCCGGACACCCCATAGCCAAGCAGAATGTAGTGGAGCACAGTAGATCACAGAAATCCAACGAACAGCAGTGTAAAGCACGAAAGCCAAAGCAGCCTATCCTAACCTAGCCAAACCTAACATACACAAACGTAACCTAACAAGACCTAACATGACGAAACAACTGCTGCTGATATACACAGAGGCAAGTGGAGTATACTACAGCACAGTAGCTTGCAGAAATCCTCCGCATTGAAGTGAATGGGACAAAAGTTGAGGGTACCATAACACAACCTGCCCTAGCCTAACCTAACCAAACGTAGGACGACTGAACAGAGCGTGCCGCAACCACTGCTGTCGGACCACATAGTGCCAAGCAGAAAACATTTACGCACGGTGGATCACAGGAACCCGTCTTATAAATGTGTATAGCACGAAAGTCGAAGCCGCAATAACCGAAGGTAGCATAACATGATGTAATCAAACGTAGCTTAACCCAACAAACAGTGCCGCGAATGTGGCTGAACTCCCCAGGGCCAAGCAAGATATGGTAGAGCACGGTCGAGTGCAGAAGTCATCCGAACATCAGTGTACAGCACGAAAATCTGGGTTCACATGGCAGAGCTTAACCAAACTTAACCTATGCGAACGTAAACTAACTAAATCTACCGTGCCGAGACTAATATTGCTGGCCGCCACAGACCTTAGCAGTAAATATTAGAACACACCGGAGCGCAGAAATCCGCGGATAGGTATGTACAGCACAAAAGACAAACATATGCTTACCTAACTTGACCGAACCTAACCGATACAAACTTAGTGTAGCCCAACATAACGTGGCAAGGCCAATATTTCTGGCACATCCTGCGCCAAGTATAGCGCGTTAGAGCACATTAGAGTGCAGTAATCCACGGAATAGCGGTGTGTAACACAAAAGAGGTAGCAGCCTATCCTAACTTAGGAAACGTAACACATCCAAAAGTAGCCTAACTCAACCTAACATGAGGAGACCACTATTGCTGATCTCCACAGAGGCAAGCAGATAGCGCTCGGGCACAGTAGAGCGCAGAAGCCGACCGCATTTCAGTGAACTGCACAAAAGACGTATATATCCTAACACAACGTGACCTAATCTAGCCTAACCGAACGTAGCATAATTCAACGTGACGTGCCGCGACCACTGCTGACGGACTCCGCAGAAACGGGCAGGATATAGCAGAGCACAGTAGAGCACATGAATCCAACGAATAACTGTGAATAGTACGAAAGTCAAATCTACCCTAACTAAACATATCCTTTCCTAACCAAACCAAACATAACCTAACTGAAACTAACGTGCAGCGACTAATGCTGCTGGCAGCACGTGAGCTAACCGTAATTTAGTAGAGGAGAGTACAGAGAAGGTATAATCAGAACAGCAGTTTATAGCACGAAAGCCGTAGATATCCTAATATAACCTGACCAAACTTAACCTGACCAAACGAAGCATAGCTCAGCATAACGTGCCGAGGCCGCTGCTGCCGGCATCCGAGAGCCAAGCAGAATACAGTAGAGCAGAGTAGATGACAGAAATCCACTGAATGAAAGTGTATAGCACAATAGCCAAGGCTATCCTAACCAAACTTGGCCCATCCTAACATAACCAAACATAATTTATCTCGACATAACGTGCCACGGCCACTACTGCTCGCATCCCCAGTGTCGGGCAGAGTTTAGAAGCGCAATGTATAGCGCAGGAATCCACCGAATAGCAGTGTATGGCACAAAAGTCAAAGAAATCCTAACCGTGCCTTCTTTACTTACCCTAGCTAAACGTAACAAAACTCAACCTAACGTGCCGCTCCCACCATTACTGGCCACCCCAGAGACAAGCAGACCATATTGGAGAGCAGTAGGGCGCAGAAATCCACCGAATGTCAGTGAATGGCAAGGAAGTCTAAGATATTCTGTCATAACATAGCCAAACATGTCATATGCAGACGTAGCCCAACAAAACCTGATGCGCCCAGACCATCATTGCTGGCATACCCGGAGCCAAGCAGAGAATATTAGATCGCAGTAGAGCGCAGGAGACGGACGATAGCAGTGTATAACAGATATGTCTAAACTAACCTGTGCTAACCTCGCTAAACGTAGCATAACCAGACGTGGCATGGCTCACCCTAACGTGCCGAGACCACTATTTCCGTCCTACCCAGCGCCAAACAGAACATACTACAGCACAGCAGACTGCGGAAATCCTCCGCATTGCAACTTATAGCACAGAAGACACAGAAAACCCAACCTAACCCGTCCTAACCTACCCTAACCAAACGTAGCACCGCTCAACGTAACATCCCGAGACCACTGCTCCAGGCATCACCGCAGTCAGGCAGAATGCAGTAGAGGAGAGTAGATCTCAAAAATCCGCCGATTGACAGTGTATAGCACGAATGTCGGAGCTACCCTAACCAAACTCAACCTAACCTTACATAGGCAAGCATACCTAATCCAACGATTCGTGCCACGACCACCGTTGCTCGCCTCCTCTGAGTCCAGCGGTCTATACAAGAGCAACCTGGAGCGAGGACATCCGCCGAAGAGCAGTGCATAGCACAAAAATCTAGGGTGTCCCATCCTAAGCTCACCACACGTAACATATCTAAACGTGGCATAGCTCAAACCAAAGTGCCGAGACCACTATTGCTGTCCTCCGCAGATCCAAGTACAGTATTCTAGAGCACAGCAGAGCGCCGAAATCCGCCGAATAGCGTTGAATAGAACAAAAATCACGGTATACTATCCTAACCTTGCCAAACCTAACACATCCAAACTTGCGCCTAACTCAACGTAACTTGCGGAGACCACTATTGCTGGTCCCCACAAGGCCAAGCAGAATGTAATAGGACACAGTAGAGCGAAGAAATCCACCGCATAGCAGGGAATTGCTCAAAAACCTTACACACCCTAACATAACCTGGCATAGTCTAACCTAACCAAGCAGTGCATAACAAAACATGACGTGCGCGACCACATCCCTGGCATCCCCAGAGCAAAGCAGAATGCAGTAGAGCACAGTCGGTCACAGATATACACCGAAAAGCAGAATAAAGCGGAAAATTCAAGGTAGTCTATCCTAACCTATCCGGACGTGACATATCCAAACGCAGCCTGGCACAACCTAACATGACGAGAACACTATAGCTGATCTCCACAGGGAGAAGCAGAATGTGCTACAGCAGAGTAAAGCGCAGTAATCCGCGGAAAGGCGAGTACAGCAGAAAAGTCTGAAACATCCTGTCCTAAAGTCCCAAACGTAACACAGCCCAACGAAGCTTAGCTAAGCCTATCGTGCAGAGGCCACCATTTCTGTCCACCACAGAGACAAGCAGAAAATACTAGAGCACACCAGACCCCAGAAATCCACCGCACTGCAGTGTATTGCTCAAAAGTCAAAAGTATCCTGACCTAACTTTGCATAACCTTACCTACGCGAACATAGTGTAACTCATCAACATATTATGACGACCGCTACCACTGGTCACCTCAGAGTCAAGCAGAGCATATTAGAGTACATTAGAGTGCAGAAATCCGTGGAATAGCAGTGTATAACACAAAATTCAAAGTTGCCTTTCCTAACCCAGCCAAACGAAACATACAAAAACGTAACATAACTCAAACTAACATGATGAGAGCACTACTGCAGGCATCCACAGAGACATGCAGAATGTACTAGAGCTCAGTAGTGCGCAGAAATCAACTGAAAAACAGTGTACAGCACGGGAGTCAAAGCCGAATTACCAAATATTTCATAGCATGGCCTAACCAGTCGTAGCATAACACATCCCAACGTTGCACGGCCACTATTGCGCGAATCCCCAGGGTCGAGCAGAGTATACATGAGCAATGTAGAGCGCAGAAATTCACCAAACAGTAGTGTACAATGTAGAATTCAAGGAAATCCTATCCAAGCCGTCCCAACCTACCCCAGCGATATGTAATATAACTCAACCTAACGTGCCGAGACCACTATTATTTGCCACCCCCGAGACAAGCAGAGCATTTTAGAGCGCAGTAGAGCGGAGGAATTCACCCAATATCGCTGAAAGCACAAAAGTCTAAGCTACACTATCCTAACATAACCAACTTTGACGTATGCGAACGTAGCCTAACTATACCTAACGCGCCGAGACCACTATTGCTGTCCCCACCAGAGACATTCAGAAAATATTAGAACGGAGTAGAGCGCAGAAATCGAAGGTTAGCTGCTTACAGCCCAGATGTCTAACCTATCTCATCCTAACCACACCAAACGTAACAACCAAACGTGGAATAGCACAACTTTACGTTCCGAGACCACTATCGCTGGCTTCCCCAGAGCCAAGCAGAATATGCTAGAGGACAGCAAAGCGCAGAAATCCAACTCGTTGCATTGTATAGCACCAAAGTCAGACACATCCTGACAAAATCTGACCACACGTTACCTACCCAAACGTAGACCAACTCAATATAACGTGACGAAGCTAATATTGATGGCCTTCCCAGAGCAAGGCACATCACATTAGAGCACGTTAGCGCACAGAAATCCTCTGAATAGCAGTGAATTGCGCAGAAGACATAGTAGCATCTCCTAACCTAGCAAAACGTAACACGTCCATACGTAGCGTAGCAAAACTTAGCATGACGGGTCCACTACCGCTGGCCACCACTGATACAAGCAGGGCGCACTAGAGCACAGTAGTGCGCAGAAATACGCCGCATTGCAGTGAATAACACAAAAGTCGAAGACATCCTAACATGACCAGACCTAACCTGACCTAAGTCGTCATAGCCGGACGCAGTGAAACTCAACAGAGCGTGCCGCAACCACCGCTGTGGGACACCCCAGAGCCAAGCAGAATACGGCAGAGGACAGTAAATCGCAGGAACCAGCAGAAAAATAGTGTACAGCACGATAGTCGAAGCAAACCTCTCCAAGCATAACCTAACACAACCCAATCCAACGTAGCCTAACCAACGTATCATGCCGCGACCCTTGTGCCTGGCCAGCCCAGGGCCAAGCATAATATGGTAGAGCAGATTCGAGCGCAGAAATCCTCCGAATAGCAGTGTATGGCACGAAGGGCAAAGATAACCTGTACGAGCTTGACAAATCCTAACCTAGCCTAACGTAACATAGCTCCACCTAACGTGCCTAGACCAACTTTACTGGCCTATGCTTAGCCAAGCAGAATGCAGTAGAGCACAGTAGATCACAGAAGTAAACCGATTTACAGTCCACAGCGCGAAAGGCAAAGATATCCTGTCCTAACGTAACCAGACTTGTCACATGCAAACGTAGCCTAACTTGACCAAACACACCGAGAACTCCATTGCTGGCCTCCCCAAGGTCGTGCAGAGTACAGTAGATGAATGTAGAGAGCGGAAATCCACTGAATAGCAGAATATACGACAAAAATCGAAGATACTATACCCTAACCTGACCTAACCGAACCTAGCCGAACGCAGCGTAGCTCAACCTAACCAGCCGCGGCCACTGCTCCTGGCCCCCCCCTGAGCCAAGCAGAGTGTAGCAGAGCGCATTAGATCCCTGAAATGCACCGAAAAAGAGCATATTAGGAAAGTCGAAGCTATCTTGACCAAACTTAACCAAACCTGACCCAACCTAACATAACCTAACTCAACCTGACGTTCCAGGACAACCACTGCTCGCCTCCCCAGAGTCGAGCGGTGTATAGTAGAGCAATGTAGAGATCAGAAATCCACCGTACAGCAGAGTAGAGCACAAAAGTCCAAAATGACCTTCCCTAAAGCAAACAAACCAATCCTAACCAAACGTAACCTAACCATACATGACGCACTGCGGCCACTATTTCTGGCCTTCCCAGAGTCAGGCAGGACACACTAGATCACAGTGGAGCGCAGAAATCCTCCGAATAGCAGTGTACCGCGCAATAGTAGAATCTAACCTCGCCAAAAAATGCACGACCCACCACAACCGAACGTAGACTCTCTCAACGTTACGTGCCGAGACCAATATTCCTGGCATTCCCAGAGCCAAGCTGAAAGCATTAGAGAACTGTAGGGCGCACAGATCTACCTAATAGAAGATTATAGCACTTAAGTCAAAGATATCCAATCCTTACATAGCCAATCGTAACAAAACCAAACCTAACACATCTCAGCCTAACGTGCCGCCACGAGCATTGCTGGCCTCGCCAGAGTCAAGCAGAACGTATTAGTGCAGAGTAGAACGCAAAAATCCATAGAATCGCAGTATATATCAGAAAAGTCAAAGCTTCCCAAGCATAACACATCCCATCGGAACGTAACCAAATAAAGACTGACTCAACCTAAAGTGCCGAGACTGCTGTTGCTGCCCTCCACACAGACAAGAAGTACGTTGCAGTGCACAGTGGAGCGCAGAAATCCACCCAATATCAGTGTACAGCACAAAAGTCAAACATACCCTTACAAACCGTAGCCTCAGCCAACATAACCGGACTTAGCCTGACTCATCACAACGTGCCGAGGCTGCTCTTGCTGGGCATACCAGAGCCAAGCTCACAGCATTAGAGCTCTGCAGGGCGCAGAGATCCTCCTGATAGCAGACTATGGCACAAAAGCCAAAGCTATCCTATCCAAACCTGACCAAGTGTAACGAAACAAAACGCACTCTAACATAAGCTAACGTGCCGAGACAAGTACTGCTGGCCTCCCAGAGCCAGGCAGAATATACAGGGGCGCAGTAGAGCGCATAAGTCCACCTAATAGCAGTGCATAGCACAAAAGTAAATGCTAAAATAGCCTAACCTATGCAAATGTGGAATAACCAATCGTAACCAAACACAGCCTAACGACACTACACCAGCATTACTGAGCTCCCATAGCAGACCATATTAGAGCACAGTACAGCACAGAAGTACACCGAATAGCAGTGTGCAGTGCAAAAGATAAAGCCATAGTTTCCTAACCTAACAAATCCAAGCATAACAAAACATAACAAAGCTGAAAGTAACGTGCCTCGACCACTATTGCTGGCCCCCAGAGAGACAAGCAGAGTTTAGTAGAGAAATATAGAGCGCAGGAATCCACCGAAGGGCAGCGTATAGCACATAAGTCCAAAGTATCCTGTTCTAACCTAACCAAACGTAACATAGCCAAACGCTGCGTAACTCAACCTATCGTGTCGGGGCCACTATTACAGGCCACCCGAGAGCCGAGCAGAGTATAGTAAAGCAACGTAGAGCGCAGGGACCCACCGAGGAGCAGTGCACGGCACACGAGACAGCTCTATGCTATCGTAAATTATTCAAGCGTAGTATAAACAAACGTAACCTGGCATAGCAGAGCGTGCCGAGTCCACAATTGCTGACCTCCCCAGAGCTAAGCAGAACATATTACAGCACAGCAGACCGCAGATATCCGCCGTATTGCTGTGTACAGCACTAAAGTCAAAGCTACCCATCCCTAATCTGACCAAACGTCACGTATCGAAACGTAACCTAACACATCTCAACGTGCCTAGACAGCTATCGCTGCCATCCCCGTGTCCACACAGGACACATTAGAGGAGAGGAGAGCGCAGATATGCATAGATTTGCAGTGCATTGCAGAATAGTCGAAGATATCCTATACTAACATGTCGGAACGTAACATAACCGAACGTAGCCTAATTCAACCCAACGAGCATAGACCACGACTGCTTACCACCCCGGAGACAGGCAGAATGTCCGAGAGTACAGGAGGGCGCAGAATTTCATCGAAGAGCAGTGTACAACACAAAAGCCATAGCTATCATAGCCTAACATATCCAAGCAAAGCATAACCAAACGAATCCTAACCCAACCTAGCGCGCCTTGGTGAGCATTGCTGACCTCCACAGACCAAATCAGAATACAACAGAGCTCAGGGGGCGAGGAATCCACCGAGTAGCAGTGTACAGCGCAAAAGTCAAGGCTGTCCTATCCTAAACAAACCAAACTTACCGTAACCAAACTTATACTAACTCAACTTAACGTGACGTAACCTATATTGCTGCCCTCCCAATAGACAGGCAGTACATACTAGAGCACAGTGGAACGCAGAAATCCACCGAACAACAGATTATGCCAACGAAAGCCAATGCTATCCTAACGTAACCCAACGTAACCTAACCCGACCGAACGTATCCCAACAAGACCTAATATGCCGCGACAACCATTGCTGGCCTCCCGAGGGTCGAGCAGACCATAGTATACCGCTGTAGAGCGCAGAAATACACCGCAGAGCGGTGTATACCACAAAAGTCTGGGCTATCCTATCCGAACCACATCAAACGTAACAAAACCAAACGCAACATAAATCAGCCGAACACGCTGCGAGCACTACTGCTGGCCACCACATAGCCAAGCAGAATATACTAGAGCACAGTAGAGTACAGAGAGCCGCCAAGCTGCAATATGTGGCACAAGGGTCAAAGGTATCCTAACCTAACCATACGCAACCTAACCTAACCATACGTACAATAATTAAGCCTAAAGTACCGATACCACTATTACCAGCCTCCCCAGAGCCATGCAGGATGTATTAGAGTACAGAACAGCGCAGAATCCCACTAAATTGCAGCGTATAGAAGAAAAGTGGAAGCCATCCTCACCAAACCTGTCTTAACCTAACTTAACGGAACGTAGTATAACTCAATGTGAAGTCCCGAGACTAGTATTGCTGGCATTCCCGGAGCCAAGGAGAGTCTGTTAGAGCAATGTAGAGCGCAGAAATCCGCCTAATAGCAGTGCATGCCACGAAAGTCTCAGCCATCCTATCCTAACCTAACCAAACTTAACATATCAAAACGCAACATAACGCAACATAACGTGCCGAGAGCACTACTGGCGGCCTCCCCACATCCAAGCAGAATATACTACAGCGCAGTAGAGCGTGGAAGTCCACCGACTAGCAGTGTATAACGCAAACGTCAAAACCACCATAACCAGGCCAAACCTAACCTAACCACACACAACGTAACCTGGCACAAACAAACGTGCCGCGAGCAACATTGCTGGCCTCCCCAGATAGGAGCAGAACATATCAGTGGTTAGTAGATCGCAGAAATCCATAGAATCGCAGTGCATATCGAAAAAGTCTAAGCTATCCATTCCTAACGCAAACCAACGGGACCTAGCCAAACATAGTCTAACCCAACATATCGTGACGCGACCACTGTTGCTGGACTCACCCCGGCCAAGCAGAATATAGTAGAGCACAGTAGAGCACAGGAATCCACCGAATATCAGTGTGTACCGCGAAAGTCATATCTATCCTATCCTAAACCAAACGAGCGTAACGTAGTCAAATGTTTCCTGACACAACGTAACAGCCCGTGACCACTATTACTGGGCTCCCCAGAGTCGAACAGCGCATAGTAGTGCAATGTAGGGCGTAGAAATAGAACGAACAGCAGTGTATAGCACAAAAGTCCAAGCTATCTTCTCCTATCCCATCCAAACGTAATATAACCAAACGCAACCTGACTAAAACTGACGAGCTGAGGCCACTATTGCTGGCTTCCCCGGAGCCAGACAGAAAGTACCAGGGCACAGTAGGGCGCAGAAAGCCACCATAGAGCAGTGTATTAGACAAAAGACAAAGGTATCCTAACGTAGCCTGACATAACCTATCCTAATCAAACGTAGAATATCTACACCTAACGAGCCGAGACCGGTATTTCTGCCCACGCCAGAGCGAAACAGAGCATATTAGGTCGTAGTAGACCGCAGAAATACGGCGAATATCATTGTATGACGCAAACGTCAATGCCATCCTAGCCAAACGCAACCTAGCTTAATCTATCCGAACGAAATATAACTCAACCTATTGTGCCGCGACCACTATTTTTGCCCTCCCCAGATTCGAGCAGAGTATAGTAGACAGCAGTAGGGGTCTGAATTCCACCGAATAGCTATGTATAACACGAGAGACAGTGCTATTCAAACCTAACCCAACCCAGCATAACCAAATCGAACGTAGCATAACGCAAACTATCGTGCCGAGTCCTCCATTACTGGCCTCCACGGAGTCGAGCAGCGTATTGTAGAGCTATGTAGATCGCACAAATCTACGCAATAGCAGTGTGTAGCACTCACGTCAACTCTCTGCTGTCTTAACCTGTCCAAACGTTGTATAAGCAAACGTAAGATAGCTTAATATAACGCGACGAGACCACAATTCTTGGCCTCCTCAGAGTCGCGCAGAGAACACTGCAACACAGAAGGGTATAGAAATCGAGTGCATCGCAGTGTGTAGCGCAAAAGGCAAGGATGTCCTAACCTGACCTCACCTAAACCAACCTAACAGAACGTAGCCTAACTAGACTTAACGTGCGGCGGCCAATATTGCTGGCCTCCAGAGAGTCGGCTGGAGCTTATCAGAGCAATGTAGAGCGCAGAAATACACCGAATAGAAGTGTATAGCACAGTAGTCAATGCTATACTCTCCTACGCTAACCAAACGCAACATAACCATACGCAACGTACCACAGCGTAACTTGCCGAGACCACACGGCTGACCTCCGAATAGCCTAACGGAATATACTAGAGCTCGGTACAGAGAAATAATCCACCCTATACCAGTATACATCACAAGAGACATAGCCATTCCAACCAAACTTATCCTAACTTAGCCAAAGCAAACGTAACGTAACACAAACGTACGTGCCACGGACATTATTGCCGGCCTCCCCGGAGACAAGCAGAGCATATTCGCGCACACTGGAGTGCAGAAGTCCACCGAATATTGATGTTTAGCGCAAAAGTTAAAGCTATCCCTTCCTAACCAATCCAAACGTAACAAAACCGAGAGTAACCTATCTCAAAGTAACATGCCGTGACCAATGCTGCTGTTCTCCCCACAGACGAGCAGAGCAAACTAGAGCGCAGCAGAGAGCAGAAATAAACAACAAGGCAGTGTAGGGCACAGAAGCTCAGTCTATCCCATCCTAACCTAGCCAAACCAAACCTAACCTACCGTAATCTGACTCAGCCAAACGTGCCTCGACCACTATTGCTGGCCTCCCCAGGGCCATGCAGAACATATAAGAGGAGAGTGGGGCGGTGAGATCCATAGAATCGCAACGAATACCAGAAAAATCAAAGATACCCATGCCTTGCCCATGCTAACGTAAACTAACCGTACGTAAACTAGCATAACGATGTGTATAGCAGAAAAATAAAGGCTGTACAGACCTCACCCACGCTAACATAAACTAGCCAAACGCATCCGAACTCATCCTATTGTGCGACAACAGCTGTTGCTGGCGTCCCCAGAGTCGAGTAGATTATAGTACAGCAACGAAAAGCCCAAAAGTCCACCGAATAGCAGTGTGTAGCATAAAAGTTAAAGTTAACCTGTACTAATCCAACCAAACGTAACACAAGCAAACGTAACGTAACTGGAACTAACGCGCCGAGGCCGAAATTTCTGGCTTCCACCGAGCAAAGCGGATAATACCAGACCGAAGTACAGCACAGGTATCCACCGAATAGCAGTGTATACCACGAATGTCAAAGCTCTCTGAACCTAACGCAAACCAGCATAGCCCGAACTAGCGTGCAGAGGCGACTATCGCTGGCAGCCCCACAGCCAAGCAGAGCATATTAGAGCACAGTAGGGCTCAGAAATCAACCGAATATCAGCGCATAACACAAAAGCCAAATCTATAATCTCCTAACATGACCAAACGTGACATGACCAGACGCAACGTAGCACAACATGTGGTGCCACGACCATTATTGCTGGCTTCACGAGAGGCAAGGAGACTATAGCAGAGCGCAGTAGAGCGCAGAAAGCGGCTATATAGCAATTTAAAGCACAAGAGTGAAAGATAACCTAACCTAACCAGACATAATCTAACATAACCCAGCGTAGAATAACTAAACCTAACGTGCAGCGAACGCTAATGCCGGATACCCCAGAGACAAGAGGAATATTCTATAGCACAGTAGAGCACACGGGTCCCTAGGATATCGGTGTTGAGCACATAAGTCTGAAACATCCTAACCTAACCCAACAAAACCTAACATAACCGAGCGCAGACTAACTTAACCATAGTGCCGAGACTACTGCTTCTGGCCTCCCCACAGCCATGCAGATCGTACTAGAGCACAGTGCAGAGCAGAAATTCAACGTATACATCTGTATATCACAACAGTCAAAGCTACCATATTCTAACCTGAACAAACGCAACGTAATCAAACGTAGCATAACTCTTCCTAACCTGCCGAGACCTGTATTGCTGGCATCCCTAGAGTCGATCAGAGTATAGTAGAGCATAGTAAAGCGTAGAGATACGCCAAATAGCTATGTATACCACAAAGGTCACGGATATCCTGATATAACCAGGCCTAACAGGACCTAACAAAGCGTAAAATAAGCAATCCTAACGTTCCGAGACCTCTACTGCTGTACTTCCATGGCCAAGCAGAACATATTAGAGCACAGTATAGCGCATAAAATGAACGTATAGCTGTGTATAGCACAACAGTCAATGTTATCAGATCCTAACCTGGACATACGTAACCTAACCAAACGTAGCATAACTCAACCTAACTTGCCAAGGCCACTTTACTGGCTTCCCCAGAGTCGACCAGGGCATAGTAGGGCGCAGTGGAGCGCAGAAGTCTAGCAAATAGCAATGTATAGCACAGAAGTAAAAGACATCCTGCCCTAAGCATACCAAACCTAACCGTACCAAACGTGATCTAACTCAACCTACGGTGCCGCGGCCAGCATTTCTGGCCTCCACAGGGCAAAGTGGATCACAATAGATCGGAATGGGGCGCACAGGTAGACAGAATCGCAGTGTATTGCAGAAAAAGTCGAAGCGACTCAAACGTATCCAGGGCAAACGTAACCTAGCCTGGCGTACCCCACCTCAACCTAACGTGCCGAGACCACTATTACTGGCATCTCCAGAGCCAAGCAGAATATGCTAGAGCACTGTAGAGCGTAGAAGTCCACCATACCTAACGTGCCGAGACCACTATTACTGGCATCTCCAGAGCCAAGCAGAATATGCTAGAGCACGCTAGAGCGTAGAAATCCACCTAATATCAGTGCATAATACGAAAGTCGAATCTATCCATACCCAACCAAAGCTGGCGTAACGTAACCAAACGTAGCCTAACGCAAACTAGCGGGCCACGACCTACCATTGATGGCATCTCCAGAGTCGAATGAAGTATAGTAGAACAACTAGGAGGGCGGATATCCATCGTATAGCTGTGTATAGTACAAAGGTCAAAGCTCTCCCGTCCTAACCAAACCAAACGTAACCTGACCCTTCCTAACGTGCCGAGACCACTGTTGCTGGAATCCCAAGGGCCATGCGGAACATATTAGATGGTTGTAGGGAGTAGAAATCCACGGAAACGCAGTGCATAGCAGAAAAATCAAGACTGTCCATACCACACCCCTGCTAACATAAGCTATCCGAACGTAACCTAACTCACTGAAATCGCGGCTGCCACTATTCCTGGCCACCTCAGAGCCCAGCAGAATATACTAGTGCAGGGTAGAACGCAGATATTCAACGTACAGCAGTTTACAGCACGAAAGGCTAAGCTGTCCTATCATAACCTCTCCAAAGGAAACGTAACAGAAGCTAGCCTAACAGTTCCTAACGTGCCGAGACCGCTATTGGTGTCATCCTCAGAGCCAAGCAGAACGTACTAGAGCACAGTGGAGCGCAGACGTCAGCCGAACTACAGCCTACAACACGAAAGTCAAAAATCCAAACATTACCCAAACTAACCTAACCAAACCGAACGCAACCTAACTCCGGCTAACGTGCCGTGACCGATACTGCTGGCATCCCCAAAGCCAAGTACAATATACTAGATTACAGTAGGGCGCTGTGCCCCACAGAATAGCACTCTATTGCATAAAAGTCGAAGCAATCATTTCCTAACCTTACC
Organism: Eufriesea mexicana; assembly: GCF_001483705.2. Classification (NCBI taxonomy): domain Eukaryota; kingdom Metazoa; phylum Arthropoda; class Insecta; order Hymenoptera; family Apidae; genus Eufriesea; species Eufriesea mexicana. The sequence goes on along the minus strand of NW_016908626.1, from coordinate 25,302 downwards.
AAGCGTAACACAACAAAACGTTATCTATCTCAAACTGACTTGTCGAGACCACCATTTCTGGCCTGCCCAGAGACAATAAGAACATACCAGATAACAGTAGAGCGCAGAATTGCTCCGAACTGCTGTTTATACAACGAAAGTCGAAGCTATCCAGACCCAACCCTAGCTAACGTGCACTGACCGAACGTAGCTTAGTACAAACTGACGGACCGAGACAACGATTGCTGGCCTCCCCAGAGTGGAGCAGAGTATAGTACAGCACAGTAAAGCGTAGGAATACACCAAATAGCAATTTACACCACATAAGTCAATGATACCTTGACCTCACCAGACCTAACCCAACCTAACCAAACATAGAATAATTAAACCTAACGTGCCGCCGCCAGCATTGCTGTCTTCCGCAGAGCCCAGCAGAGCATACTGGAGGAGAGTAGAATGCAGAAATCAATAGAATCGCAGTGTATAGCATAAAAGTCAAAGTTATCCGAACCTATCCAGAAGGAACTTAACATAAATTGACGTAGAAAAGCACAGTGTATCGTGCCACGATCGCTATTGCTAGCTTCTCCAGGTCATAGCAGGTCGGAGCAGAGCAGATTGGAGGGCAGGAATCTACCGAATAACTGCGTATAGCATGAAAGTCGAAGTTAACATAACCAAACATAGCCAAACCTAACCAAACCAAATTTAACCTAACTCTACCTGTGTAGGCACGACCGCCATTGCCGACGTACCCACAGACGAGTATGGTGTAGTAGAGCAGAGTAGACGGCGGAAATCCACCGAATAACAGTGCATACCGCGAAAGCCAAATCTATTCATACATAGCCAAACTGACACAACGAAACCAAACGTAACGTAACAAATCCTAACGGGCCGAGATCACTATTGCAGGATTCCCGGAGTCGAGCAGGACACAGTAGATCAACGTTGAGCGTAGAAATCTGCCGAATAACCGTGTATAGTTGGAAAGTCAAAGATATCATATCCTCCGATATGCTAACGTAGTATAGCCATGCGCATACTAACCTAAACTAATTTGCCGAAACCATTGTTGCTGGCCTCCCCAGAGCCAAGCAGAATATACTAGGTGATGGCAGAGCGCAAAAAGCCACCAAATAGCAGTGTATAACACAAAAGTCAGGGATATCCTGACCTAACCTCTCACAATATGACCCAAACAATCGTAGAATAAATAAACGTAACGAGCTGAGACCTCTACTGCTGGCAACCCTAGAGCCAAGCCGAACATATCAGAGCAGTGTAGAGCGCAGGTAGCCACGGAATAGCATTAGATAACACAAAAGCCAGGGATATCCTAACCTAACCAAACGTTGCGATAACACAAAAGTCAGGGATGTCCTGACCTAACCTCTCACAATATGACCCAAACAATCGTAGAATAAATAAACGTAACGAGCTGAGACCTCTACTGCTGGCAACCCTAGAGCCAAGCCGAACATATCAGAGCAGTGTAGAGCGCAGGGAGCCACGGAATAGCATTAGATAACACAAAAGCCAGGGATATCCTAACCTAACCAAACGTTGCGATAACACAAAAGTCAGGGATGTCCTGACCTAACCTCTCACAATATGACCCAAACAATCGTAGAATAAATAAACGTAACGAGCTGAGACCTCTACTGCTGGCAACCCTAGAGCCAAGCCGAACATATCAGAGCAGTGTAGAGCGCAGGGAGCCACGGAATAGCATTAGATAACACAAAAGCCAGGGATATCCTAACCTAACCAAACGTTGCGATAACACAAAAGTCAGGGATGTCCTGACCTAACCTCTCACAATATGACCCAAACAATCGTAGAATAAATAAACGTAACGAGCTGAGACCTCTACTGCTGGCAACCCTAGAGCCAAGCCGAACATATCAGAGCAGTGTAGAGCGCAGGTAGCCACGGAATAGCATTAGATAACACAAAAGTCAAAGCCACCCTGATCAAACGTAACCAATCGTGACCTAGCCAAACGTAACAAAACTGATACTAACGTGTCGAGGGCACTATTCCTGGCGTCCACAGAGACTGGCGGAGTGCGATAGCGCACAGGAGAGCGTAAAAGTCCATAGAATAGCAGAGTATAGCACAGCAGGCAATGCTATCCGAACCTAACACAACCAATCCTAGCGTGGCCTGTCGTAATATAACAAAACTTATCGAGCGTCGGCCGCTATTGGTGGGATCCCGAGAGTCGAGCAGATTAGAGTAGGGCAATGTAGAGCGCAGAAATCCACCGAATAACTGTGTATGGCACAAAAGTCGCACCTTTCATGTTCAAACATAGCCAAACGTAACATAATCAAACGCAACATAACTCTGACTAACGTGCCGTGATCAATACTGCTGACAACCCCATAGTCAAGCAGAGTAAACTAGAGCAAGGCAGATCGCAGAAATCCACCGAATATCAGTGTTTAGCACAAAGGTAAAAGCCGTCCTAAGCAAACATAACATAACCTAACCTAACCAAGCGTAACATATATCAACCAACCCTGCCACGACCGCAGTTGCTTTTATTCCCAGTGACAAGCAGGTGCTAGCAGAGCAATGCAGTGCGCAAATATTGACCGAAAGGCAGTCTATGGCACACAGACAAGGCTATACTGACCAGACCTATCTCAACCTAGCCAAGCCATGCGTACCTTGTCTCAATCTTGCGTGCCGAAACCATTTCTGGCCTCCCCAGAACCAAGCAGATCATACTAGGGCACGGTAAGGCGCAGAAATTCCGCGTACAGCATCGTATAGCGAGAAGGTCAAAGCCATCATAATCAAACCTATCCCAAATTATCCTAACCACACTTAACCGAACTCAATCTATCGTGTCACGGCCACTATTGCTGGCCACCTCAGATTCGAGCAGAGTATAATACAGCAAAGTTGAGCGCAGAAATCCAACGAATAGTGGTTTATGGCACAGAAGTCAAAGTTATGTTATCCTGACCTAACCAAACGTAGCATGACCGACCGCGACCCTACACTACCTAACCTGCCGAGACCACTATTGCTGGACTCCCCAGAGCCAAGCAGAGAGTACGAGAGCACAGTAAAGCGCAGACAGCCACAAAATAGCAGTGTACAGCACAGATGTCAAAGGCATCCTAACCTAACCAGGCCTAACCTAACCTAACAAAACATGGAATAGGTAAGCCTAACGAGACCAGACCTCGATTGATAGCATCGCCAGGGCCGAACAGAGCAGAGTAGATCCATGGAGAGCGTAGAAACCCTCCGAATAGCAGTGAGCAGCACAGAGGTCAAACTTGTCCAATCCTAACCTAACCAAACATAACACAAGTAAACGTAGCCTAACTCAAGCTAACGTGCCTACAACGTTATTGCTGACCTCCCCACAGCAAAGCGGAACATATTAGAGCAAAGCAGAGCGCAGTAATATGCCGCACTGGTGTGCAAGTCACAAATGTCAGAGCTATCAAAGCCAAGCCTAAACAAACCTAACCTAATCAAACGTAACATTACTCAAACCAACGTGCCGAGAGCACTATTCCTGGCGTCCACAGAGAGAAGCGGATTGCGATAGCGCATAGAAAAGAGCAGAAGTTCATAGAATGGCAGCGCGCAGCTCAAAAGTGGACGGTATCCTAGAATAAAGCAGTGCATCCTATCAAAGCCCGATAATATGACCCGATGTAACGTGCCGCGAACACTATTGCTGCCCTCCCTAGAGCGGGGCAGAGCATAGTACAGCAATGTTGAGCGCAGAGATCCACCGAGTAGCAGTGAATAGCACAAAAGTCTAAACTATACTACCCTAACCTAACCAAGCGTAACATAACCGATCACAACATGGCTCAGCATAACGTGACGAGACCAGTACCGCTGGCCTCCCCATAGAATCACAAAACGTACCAGAGCACAGTAGAGCGCAGAAATCCACCTAATAACAGTGTATGGCACAAAAGTCAAAGCCATTATAGCCAAACATATCCTAACTAAGCTTAACCAAGCGCAACATACCTCAAAGGAACCTGCTACGGCCGCTCTTGCTGGCCTCCCCGGAGACAAGCAGATGCTAGTAGAGCATCGCAGTGCACAGATATTGTCCGAACAGCAGTGTGTAGAACAATGGTCAAAGCTAACTTCTACTAACCTAACCAAACGTTGCATAACCGTACGTAATGTAACTCAGACTAACGTGCCGAGACCACTGCAGCTGGCCGCCGCATATCCAAGCAGAACATACTAGAATATATACTCAGTAGAGTGCATGCATGCACAGAATAGCAGCGTATAGCACAAAAAGCCAAACCAATGCCGACAAAGCATATCCTAACCTAACCAAAGCGAACGGAACATAACTCAAGCAAATGTGCGACGAACATTATTGATGGCCTCGCCAGAGACAAGCAGAATATATTAGAGCGCAGTAGATCACAGAATCCCACAGAGTAGCAGTGGAAAGCGCAAAAGTTATAGCTGTCCTATCCTAACTAAACCAATCATGACATAGCTAAGTGTAACATAACTCAAAGTAACGTACCGAGACAGCTATTGCTGTCCTCACCAAAGCCATGCGGAGCGCATTAGAGCGCAGAAGGGCACAGAAAACCACCGAATAGGAATGTGTAGCACAAGTCATAGCCGAATCTAACACAACCGAACGTAATCTATCTCAATCGAACGTGTCGCAACGACTATTGCCGGCCACCCGAAAAACAAGCAGATGCTGGTTGAGCAGAGCAAGGCGCGGGTATCGACCGAAAAGCAGTGCAAAGCACAGAGGCAAGGTCATACCAACCATACTTAACCAAACCTTATCTAACTAAACGTAACCTAACACAACCGATCGCGCCGAGGCCACTGTTGCTGGTATTCCCAGAGTCAAGCAGATCACATCAGGTCACAGTCGAGCACAGAGACACGCTAACCTAACTAGACCCAACCTAACCCATCCAAGCGTAGGCTAACTGAACCTAACGAGCCGAGTACTCCTTTGCTGGCATCCACAGAGGAAGGCAGAACATATTAGAGGTGAGTATGGTGCAGAAATCCATAGAATCACAGTGTACAGCAGAAAAGTGAGAGACATCCAAACCTAACCCAAACTAACATAACCTAACCTACCGTAGCCAAACCCAACGTAACGTGCCGCGGCCACTATTTCTGTCCTCCCGAGGGACTAGCAGAGTATAGTAGTGCAATTTAGAGCGCAGAAATCCACCCAATATCTGTGTTTAGCACAAAAGTCAAGTCTATCCTATCGCAACATTTCCAAACGTCATAAAACCAAACGCAGCCTAACCTAACATAAACTGCCGAGACCACTATCTCTAGCCTCACCGGAGGCAAGCAGAATATGCTGTAGCAGGGTAGAGCGCAGAATGCCTACCAACAGCAGCGCAAAAGGTCGAAGAATTCCTAGCCCATCCCTACCTAACCTAACCTAACCAAACTTAGAATAACTAAGCCTAACGTGCCGAGGACTCTATTGCTGGCCTCTTCGGAGCCAAGTAGAACAGATTAGGGAATAGTAGGGTGCAGAAACCTCCGAATAGCTGCGTATAACACAAGAGGCAATGCTATCCTTGCGAAACGTAACCTAACCTAATCCAACCGAACGTAACATATCTCGACCTATCATGCCACGACCGCTATTCCTTGTCTCGCCAGTGTCGAGCAGAGTATAGTCGAGCAACGAGGAGTGCAGAAAACCGCCCAATATCAGTGTGCAGCACAGAACTCGAAGATATCCTTTCCTAACCTAACCAAACGTAACATAACGGAATATAACCTAACACAACCTTCCGTGCCAAGACACTACTGCTGGCCTCCCCTTCCCAAGCAGAAGATATAGTAGGAGAGTGCAGAGCGGAAGTCAATAGAATGGCAGTGCATAGCAGAAATGTCAAAGGTATCCAAACATAGTACATGCTAAAGCAACCTAGCCAAAGTAACCAAACTGGACCTAACACGACTACGCCACTGTTGCAGACATCCCCAGAGCAAGGCAGAATATATTCGGGCACAGTAGAGCGCAGGAATTCTCGGAATAGCAGTGTATATCACAAAGGTCGCAGCTACGCTATCGTAACCTTGCCAAACGAAGCAACCAAACGAACCTAACACAGACTAAAGCGCCTACCCCACTATTGCTCACATAGCCATAGCAAGGTAGAACATATTAGAACACAGTAGAGCGCAGGAAACCATCGAATAGCAGCTTATAGCGCACATGATTTCCTAACCTAACCAATCCCAACATAACAAAGCTCAACCTAACTCTGACCAACATGCCGCGGCCTATACTGCTGACCTCCACACAGCCTAGCAGAATATACTAGAGCACGGTAGGGTGCAGAAGTCCAACGAATAGCAGTGTATATCGAAATAGTTTAAGCCATTCCTTCCTAACCGTACGAAGCGTAACATAGCCAAGCGTAACACGACACAAAGTGACATGTCGCGACAACTACTGCTGTCCACCACACATTCGAGCAGGGTATGGCAGAGCACAGTAGAGCGCAGAATTGCACGGAATAACAGTTTATAACGAGAAAGTCAAACTATCCAAACTGAACCCAAGTTGACGTAACGTACCCAAACTTATCCTAACATAAACTAATGTGCTGTGACCACCATTGCCGGCAACCCCAGAGACAAGCAGAGCCTATTAGGTCAGAGTAGACCGCAGAAATCCTCCGAAGAGCAGTGTACAGCACAAAAGGCTAAGCTATACTCTCTTAACCTGACATGACGAAACATAGCTGAACATAACGTAAGCCAAACTGTGGTGACACGACCACCGTTGCTGGCCTCCCCAGAGCTCAGCAGAACATACTAGAGCACAGTAGATCGCAGAGGTCTACCTAAGAACAGTACATACCACGAAAGTCAAAGCAATCCGAGCCTAACCCAAACAAGCATAACCTAACCAAACGTAGCCTAACCGAACCTAACATGCCGAGAACACAATTACTGGCAACCCCAAAGTCGAGCAGAGAGCAGTAGTGCAATATGGAATAGAAATCCTCCGAACGGCGATGTATAGCACTGAAGTCAAAGCTATCCAAGCCTAACCTGGCCAATCGAAACATAAGCATACGTAACGTAACACAACCTGACGTGCCACGAAAGCCGCTAATGGCCTCACGAGAGCTATGCAGATTATAGCAGAGCAATGCAGGACGCCGGAGTCTTCCGAATAGCAGCGTATAGCAAAAAGTATTAGACATTCTATCCTAACCTGACCTAACATAACCAAATCAAACGTAATCAATCCCAACCTAACGCACCAAGCCCACAGTTGCTGGCCTCCCCATCGTCAAGCCGAGCATTTTAGATGTGAGTAGAGCGTAGTGGTCCAAAGAACGGCAGTGTATAGTACGAAAGTCAAATATATCCAAAACAAACCCAAACAACCCTAACCTAACAGATCGTAGCATAACATAGTTTAACGCGCCGCGGCCACCATTTCAAGCATTCCTAGATCAAAACATGGAATGTTAGATCGCAGCAAAGCGCGGGAATCCACCGAAACAGAGTGGACAACACAAAGACGTGGCAATCCAAACCCAACCCAAATTAACGTAACCTTCGCAAACGTGTCATAACTGAACCTAACGTGCCGCCATCACTCACTGCTGCCTTTCACAGAGCCACGCAGAATATACTAGAGAGGAGTAGGTCTTCGAAATCCATAGGATCGCAGTGTACTGCAGAAAAGTCAAAGATATCCAAACGTAAGCCAAACTAGCGTAACCTAACCTATCGCAGAAGAAGTCAAAGTAACGTGCCGCGATCACAACTTCTAGCCTCCGCAGAGACTAGCAGATTAGATTAGTGCACAGTGAAGGGCAGGAATCTAACGCATAGCTGTGTATAGCATGAGATTCAAAGCTATACTAACCGAACTAACCTGACCTAACCAAAAGTAACTTAACCAAACCTAACGTGCCGCCACCACTGTTGCTCGCATCCTGAAAGTCCAGCAGGTTATTGCAGAGCAATGAAGGGCGCGGAAATGCACAGAATTGCCGTGTATGGCACAAAAGTCAAAGCTCTCCTATCCGAACCAAACCTAACGTAACCTAACCAAGCGTAGCCCATCTCAACCTAACGTGCCGAGACCACAATTGCTGTCCTCCCCAGCGCCAAGCAGAGCCTATTATAGCACAGTGGAGCGAAGGAACCCACCGAATAGCAGTTTACAACGCAAAACTCAATGCCATCCTGACCAAACGTAACCAAACCTAACCGAGCTAAACTTAACAAAACTCAACCTATATTGCCACGACCGCTATTGCTGGTATCCCCAGATTCGAGCTGAGCGTAGTAGAGCAATATAGAGCGCAATAATCCACTGAATAGCAGTGTGTACGGAAAAAGTAATGTCTAACCATTCCTAACCTAACCAAACGTAATATAAGCGGACGTTACGAAACACAAACTGACGTGCCACGACCACAGTTGCTGGCCTCCACAGAGACAAGCTGATGCTAGTACAGCAATGTAAAGCGCAGATATCGACCTAATAGCAGTTTAAAGCACAAAGGTCATAGCCATCTTAACCAAACTTGACCTAGCCTAACCAGTCCAAGCGTAATATATATCAACCAACCCTGTCGCGACTGCTATTGCTAGCCTCCCCGGGGACAAGCAGATGCCAGTAGAGCAATGCATTGCGCAGACAGGAATCGAAGAGCAGTGTATAGCACACAAGACAAAGCTACCCTAACCAAACATATCCTAACCTACCCAAGCCATGCGTAACTTAAGGCAACCTAGCGTGCCGAGGCCACCACCTCTGGCGTCCCCAGAGCCAAGCAGAGGATACTTGATCACAGTAGAGCGCAGTAATCTACCGCATTGCTGCGTGCGGCACAAAGGTCAAAGACATCCTAGCATGGCCAGTCCTATCCTAGCCAAGCCGAGCGTTGCATAGCTGAAAATAACGTGCCAAGAATAATACTGCTGACCTCCGAGGGATATGCAGGGCGTACTAAAGCACTGCACAGCTCTGAAGTACACCAAATAGCGGTGTATCTGAAAAACGTCAAAGCTCCACTATCCAGGGCAAACCATACGTAATATAACAGAACGTTATACACCTCAACCTAACGTGCCGAGACCAGAGTTGCTGGCCTTCACAGCGCCAAGCAGGGTATATTAGAGGAGAGTTGTACGCAGAGGTTTATATAATGGGTGTGTACTTTACGAGAGTCACAGGTATCCCGTCCTATCCCAAGCAAACCTATCCTAACGAAACGTAACATAACTCAAAGTAACACGCCGCCGCTGCCATTTCTGGTGTGCGCAGAGCAAAGCAGGGAAAATTAGAACACAGCAGAGAGCAGAACTCCTCAGTACAGCAGTGTACAGCGCAAAAGTCAAAGCTAGTCTCTCCTGCCCTAACCAATCGTAACACAACTGAACGGAACCTAACTGAACCTAACGTGCCTTGACCGAAATTGCTGACGTGCCCAGACCAACGCTGAATATACTACAGCATAGGAGAGCGCATAAATCCGCCGCACTGATGTGTAAGGCACAAAAGACAAAAATATCCTAATCTGACCTGAAAAAACCTAACCCAGCCAAACGAAGCCTAACTCAAACTAACATGCCGACAACAGAACTGCTGGTATCCCCAGAGACAAGCAGGTCATATTAGAGCAACCTAGAGCGCAGAAATCCACCGAACATCGGTGCACAGCATAAAAGTCAAAGTCACCTCGCCCTAATCTGACCAATCGTGACATAACCGGACGCAGCCTATCAAAACCTATCGTGACACGACCACTGTTGCTGGCCTCCCTAGAGACGAGCAGGGTATAGTAGAACACAGTAGAGCGCAGAAAGCCACCGCAATGCATTGTGCGGCACAAATGTCAAAGTTAACCAAACCTAACACAAACTAATATAACCTAACCATACGTAACCAAACACAAGCTAACGTGCCGAGACCACTATTACGGGCTGAGGAGAGTAGGGCAATGTGTAGCGTAGAAATGCTCCGTACAGCGGTGTGTAGCCCAAAAGTCAAAGCCACCCTATCCTGCACTTACCAACGGTAACATTGCCAAACATATCCTAACAACACTTCTCGTGCCCTGACCACTATTGCTGACCTCCCCAAATTCGAGCTGTGTATAGTACAGCAGATTAGAGCGCAGAAGGCCACCAGATAGTAATGCATAGCACAAAAGTCGAAGATACCCTGACCAAACCAGGCCTGGCCTACCCTAAGCAAGTGTGGAATAACTAACACTAACGTGCCGCCACCACTATTTCTGGCCTCCTCAGAGCCGCGCGGAACATACTAGAACACAGCAGAACGTAGATATCCACCAACTAACAGGGTAAACCACGTAAGTCAAATCTATCCAAACCTAACCCAAGCTAACGTAACGCAACCAAACTTAGCCTAACACAACCTAACGGGACGAAACCGCTATTCCTGGCCTCAGGAGTGCTAAGCAGAGTATAGCAGCTCAATACCGAGCGCTGGAATCGTCCGAATAGCAGTGTAAGGCGCAAAAGTCAAAAATATCCCATCCAAACCAAAGCAAACCTAACCTAACCATGCATGGCCTACCTCAACGCCGCGGCCACCATTTCAAGCATTCCCAGATCGAAGCAGGGAAACTTAGATGGAAGTAGAGCGCAGATATCCACCGAAAGCAGTGTATAGCGCGAAAGCCAAAGCTATCCATTCCTAACCGAACCTAATGTAACCTAGATGAACACAGCCTAACACAACCTAACGTGCCGAGACCACAATTGCTGTTCCCCCAGCGCCATTCAGAGCGTATTAGATAACAGTAGAGCTCAGAAGTCCATGGAATAGGAGTGTGTAGCACAAAAGTCAAAGATATACGAACCTATCACAGCGCCACCTAACCTAGCTGAACGTAATATAGAACAACCTAACGTGCTGCGGCCACTACTGCTGGCCTCTCCAGAGACAAGCATACGCTAGAAGAGCAGCCCATTGCACAGGTATCGACCGAGTAGCAGTGTACAGCATAAAAGTCAAAGTTATAACAACCATGCTTATCCGAGACTAACTTAACCAAACGGGAACATCTAACCCTAACGACCCGAGACCTCCTCTCCTATTCTCCACAGAGCCAAGCAGAACGCGTTAGTACACAATATAGCACACGAATCCACCGAAATGCCGGTGTATAGCGCGAAAGCTGCGGCCACCATTTCCTACCCTAGCAAAACGTAACAGAGCCGAACCAAATATATCACAAAATAACGTGCCACGACCATGATTGCGATCAGCCCCAGATTCGGGCACAGTATAATTAGAGCATAGTACAGCGCAGGATTCCACCGAATAACAGTGTATAGCACAAAGGAAAAGCAATCCTTCCATAACCAAACAAATCGTTACATAGCCAAACGTACCTTAACTCAAAATAACGTGCCGCGACCACTATTTCTGGCCTCCCCAGAGCCAAGCAGCATATACTGGAGCACAGTTGAGCGCAAAAAGCAACCAACTGGCAACGTATAGCACAAAAGTGGAAGATACCCGTACCTAACCTGACCTATCCTAACAAAACCGAGCGTAGAATAACTAAACATTAGGATACCAGACCCCTATTTCTGGCCTCCCACGAGTCCCGCAGATCATATTAGAGCACAGTGGAGTGCAGAGGTCCACCGAATAGCAGCGTGTAACACAAAAGTCAATGCCATCCTAACCAAGCGTAACCTAACCTAACATAACCCCACGTAACGTAACACAGCCTACCGAACAACGACCGATATTGCTGGTCTCCCCAGGGTCTATCAGAGTACAGTAGAGCATTGAAGAGCGCAGATAGCCACCGAGTAGCAGTGTAATGCACAAGAGGCAAAGATACCTCATCAAAGCCTGACCAAACGTAACATAGCTAAACGAACATAGCTGAACATAACGTGCATACACCTCTATTTCTGGCCATCCCAGGGCAAAGCAGGGAATATTTGAACACAGTAGAGCGTAGAAATCCACCGAATAGCAGTGTGTAGGACAAAAGTCAAAGCTATCCAAGCCTGACCTATGCAAACGTAACATAACCAAGCGTACCTTGACATAACGTAACGTGCGGATACCACAGTTGCTGTCCTCCCCAGAGGCAAGCAGAGCATATTATAGCAGAGTAGAGCTCGGAAGTCCACCGAAAAACAATCTACAACAGGAAAGACAAAGTGAACCTAACCTAATCGAACCCAAACTAACGTAACATAACCGTACGTAGCGCGACACAACACAACGTGCCGCGACCATCATTCTCGGCGTCCCCGGGGACTAGCTGTGTGTGGTAGCACAGGGCAGAGCGCAGAAGTCCATAGAATAGCAGCGTGTAGCACAAAAGTCGTAGCTATTCCAACCTTAACCAACGAAGCCTAACAAAGCCAAACGTAATCTAACACAATCTAACGTGACCAGGCCGCTATTGGTGGCCTCCCCAACGTCAAGCTGAACATATTTGAGGAGAGTAGAACGCAGACGTTCATATAACGGCAGCTTATAACACAAAAGTCAGTGATATCTCTACCTAACCCATACAAACCTAACCAAACCAAACGTAACATATCTCAACCAAACACGCCACGGCCACTATTTCTGCCCTCTCCAGAGCGAAGCAGAGAATAATAGATCAGCGTAGAGCGCAGGCATCCACTTAACAGCAGTGTATAGCACAAAAGTCAAGGCCATACTAAAAAAAAGGCCAAGCCTATCCATACCAAACGTAGAATAACAGAAACTAACCAGACGAGACATGTATTGCTGGCCTCCCCAGAGCCATGCAGAACATGCCAGAGCACAGTAGAGCGCACAGTCCCACCGAATAGCAGTGTATGGTACAAAAGTCAAAGCCACAATGACCAAACGTCACCGAACCTATCCTAAATAGGCGTATCACGACAAAACCTATCGCGCCATGACCACCATTGGCGACCTCCGCGGACCAAAGCAGAGCATATTAGAGAACAGTAGGGCGCAGAAGTACACCGAAGGGCAGACTACAGCACATAAGACAAAGCTACCCTATCCTGCCGCAGCAAAACGTAACGAAACCGAGCGCAACCTGAATCAGCCTAACGTGCCACGGCCGCTGTTGCAGGCCTCCCCAGAGACAAGCAGAGGATTGTAGCCCAATGCACATGGCAGATATCGACCGAATAGCAGTGTTTAGCACAAAAGTGAAAGCAATCCTAGCCAGACCTTTCCTAATCTAGTCAAGAAAAGCGTAACATGGCACAACCTAACGTGCGGAGACCTCTATTGCTGTCCTTCCCAGAGCCAAGCTGAAGATGCGAGAGCACTGTAGAGCACATAAATCCACCTAATAGCAGACCATAGCACTCAAGTCAGAGCTACCCTCTCTTCACACATCCAAAAGTAACTTAACTCAACCTAACGTGCCGAGACCACTATTGCTGGCCCTACGAGTGCCAAGCTGAGATTATTAGAGCACTGGAGGGCGCCAAAATCCACGTGATAACAGACTATAGCACTAAGGTCAAAGTTATCCTCTCCTAACCTAATCAACCGTAACATAACCAAACGTTACGAGACTAAACCTTACGTGCCGAGACAGATGTTGTTGCCCTCCCAAGAACCAAGCGAAACACGTTAGTGGAGAGTACAACGCAGAAATCCGTACAATCGCAGTGTATATCTGAAAAGCCAATGCCACCCAACCCTAACCCAAACCAACCGAACATAAGCAAATATAGCCTGAATCAACTAGACGTGCCGAGACCGCTATTGTTGCCCTCCCCAGAGCGAAGCAGGGCTTCGTAGGACACAGTTGAGCGCAGAAATCCACCGAATGGAAGTGTTCAGCGCATAAGTTGAAGCTATCCTGACCAAACTGGACCTGACGCCACCTAACCGAACGTAACATGACACATCATCACGTCCCGAGACCGCTATTGTTGCCCTTTCAAGAGTCAAGCAGTGTATACTGGAGCACAGTAGTGGGCAGAAATGCGCCGAACAGCTGTGTACAGTCCAAAAGTTTAAGCTATCCTAACCGAAATATGCGTGACGCAACCAAACCGAACGTAACCTGACACATCATGACGTGCCGAGAACACTATTGCTGGCCTTGCCACAGCCGAACTGAAAATTATAGAGCTCGGTAGGGCATAGAAGTCCACCTAATAGTAGAGAATTGTACTAGTGTCATAGCTATCCTCCCCTAACCTAAAGAATCGCAAGTTAAGAGAACGATTCATAACTTACACTAACGGGCCGTGACCACCATTACTGGCATCCACAGAGCTTAACGGGACACGCTACAGCGCACTACAGCCCAGACATCCACGGAATTGCAGTGTAGAACACAAAAGCTAAAGCTACCCTCTCCAAACTTACACTGAACCAACCTAACCGAACCAAACCTAGACTCAACGTAACGTGCAGACGCCACTATCGCTGGCCTTCACAGGGACAAGCTGAAAGCATTAGAGCTCTGTATGGCGCAGTAAGGCACCTGATTGCAGATTATGGCACAAAAGGCAAAGCTATCCTCTTCTAACCTAGAGAATCGTAGCACGCCCGAACGTACCCTAACTTATACTGACGTTCCACGATCACTATTTCTGGCCTCCCCAGGGCCCAGAAGGTCGTACTAGAACGCAGTGGAACGCAGAAATCAACCGAAAAGCAGATTGCAGCACAAAAGTTGAAGCTATCCTGACCAAACTAAGCCTAAACCAACCTGACCGCACACAGCCATACACATCATTACTTTCCGAGACCAATCTTCCTGGCATTGCCAGAGCCACGCTGAAGATATTAGAGCACAGTAGGACGCAGAAATGCACCTAATTGCAGTTTGCAGCAAGAAAGACAAAGCTATACCCTCCTAACCTAACCAATCGTAGCATGACCAAACGTATCCTGGCTCAACCAAACGTGCCGCGGCCACTACTGCTGCCCTCCCCAGAGCCAAGCAGGGCTCATTTTTGGAGGGTAGGGCACAGAAGACCATAGAGTCGTAGTGTATATCTGAGGAGTCAGAGTTACCCAAAGCTAACCTAAACCGACAGAACATAAGACAACATGGCATAACTCAACCTAACGTGCCGACGCCGCTATTGCTGCCCTTCGAAGAGCTGTGCAGGGCATACTAGAGCAGAGTAAAGTGGGGAAATCCACCGAATAGCAGTGTACAGCACAGAAGTTAATGCTACCCCAACCAAACTTAGCCCGACCCAGTCTAACCGAAGCTAACGTTATACATCACAACGTGCCGACACCACAATCGCTGGCCTTGCCAGAGCGAAGCGGAACATATTAGAGCAGTTTGGGGCGCAGAAATCCACCTAATAGCAAACTATAGCACTAAAGGCATAGCTATCCTCTCCTAACCTAGAGAATCGTAACACCCCTGAACGTACCCTAACTTACACTGAGGTGCCGCGATCTCTATTTCAGGCCTCCCCAGGGCCAAGCAGGACGTACTAGAAACCAGTATAACGCAGAAATACACCGAACAGCAGATTACATCACTGAAGCAAAGGTATCACCTCCTAATGAAACCAATCGTAACATAACCAAACATATCATAGCTCAACCTAACGTGCCGCGACCATTATTGCTGGCTTCCCCAGAGCAAGGCTGAACACATCGGTGGAGGGTAGGGCGCAGAAATCCATGTAACCGCAGAGAATATCAGAAAAGTCAAAGCTACCCAAGCCTAACCCAAACCAACGTAACATAGCCAAACATAGCCTGACTAAACCTAACGTACCGATGCCGCCATTGCTACCATCCCCAGGTTCAATCAGGACATACCAGAGCACAGTAGAGCGCAAAGATCCACTGAATAGCCGTGTACAGCACAATAGATAAAGCCATCCTGATCAAACTTTGCCTGCCCCAACCTAACGGCACGTAACATGACTAAACGTAACGTGCAGATGCCACTATTGCAGGCACTCACAGAGCCAAGTTGAAAGCAATGGAGCACTGTATGGCGCAGAAATCCACCTAGTAGCAGACTATAGTTTTAATGTCAAATCTGCCCACTCCTAACATAGCCAAGCGTAGCATAAAAAGACGTATCCTATCTAGAAGTCACCTGCCGCGATCACCGTTGCTGGCGTCCCCAGAGACAAGCTGAAGACACTAGTGGAGAGTAGAGCGCCGAAGTCCACATAATCGCAGTGACAATCGGAAAGGTCAAAGCTACCTAAGCCTAACCAAAGCCAACAGGGCATAACCAAACATACCCTGACTCAACGTAACGTGCCGAGACCGATATTGATGCCCTCCCCAGAGTCAAGCAGGACATACTAGAGAAAAGTAGGGCGTGGAAATGCAGCGAATAGCAGTGTACAGCAAAAAGGTTAAAGCTATCCTGACCAGACTTATCCTGACACTATCTAACCGGATGTAACCTGACTCATCAGGACTTCCCGAGAACGCTATTGCTGGCCTTGACAAGGCCAAGCTGAAAATATTAGAACACTGTAGGGCGCAGAAATCGACCAAATAGCAGACTGTAGCACAATAAGCACAGCTATCATCTCCAATCCTAGAGAATAGTAACAAAATCGAACGTGCCCTAGCTTCCTCTGACGTGCCGCGACCGCTACTACTGGCCTCCACAGAGCCGAACCTTACATACTGGAGCCCAGTATAGCGCAGAAATCCACAGAATAGCAGTGTAGAGCAAAAAGTCAATGCTATCCTGACAAAACTTATCCTAAACCAACATAACCGAACGCAACCTGACATAACATAACGTACCGAGATCACCTTTTCTGGCCTTCCCAGAGCTATGATGAAATTATTAGGCCGCAGTAGGGCCGGAGATCCGCCTATTGGCAGACTGTAACACTGAAGTAGATGCTATGCCCTCCTAGCCTATCCAACCATAACATGACCAAACATACCCTATCCCAACCTAACGTGCCGCGACCACTACTGTGAGCCACCCCAGACCAAAGCAGAACACATTAGTGGACAGTAGGACTCGGAAATCCGCAGATTCGCAATGTATATCAAAAAGGCATAGCTACATAAGCCTAACCCAAACCATTGGAACGTAAGCAAACATAGCATAAGTCAGACTAACGTGCCGAGACCGCTATTGCTGCCATCCCCAGAGCCAAGCAGATCATACTAGAGCGCAGTAGAGGGCACAAATCCACCGAATGGCAGTGTACAGCACTAAAATATATGCTATCCTGACAAAACGTAGCCTGACCCAACCTAACGGTACGTAACATGACTCAAGGTAACTTGCAGATGCCACTATTGCAGGCCTTCACAGAGCCAAGTTGAAAGAATTGGAGCACTGTATGGCGCAGAAATCCACCTAATAGCAGGCTATATCACTAAAGTCATAGCTATCCTCTCGAAACCTAAGCAACCGTGACAAAGCCGAACGTAACCTAACTGAACCTAACGTGCTGCGACCACTACTGCTGGCCCCGCCAGAGACAAGAGGATCACGTTACAGGAGAGTAGAACGCAGGAATCTATATAATCACTGTGTATAACGGAAAAGTCGAAGCTACAAAGGGCTATCCCAAACCAACTTGACACATCCAAGCATGGCCTGAAATATCCTAACGTGCCGAGACCGCTACAGCTGTACTTACCAAAGCCCAGCAGGACGTAGCAGAGAACAGTAGAGCCCTGATATCCGCCGAAGAGTGGCATACAGCACAAAGGTAAATGATATCCTGACCAAACTTCGCCTGACTCAACCTAACCGATCGTAGCCTGACATATCATAACGTACCGAGACCACTATTGCTGGCCTTGCCAGAGCCATGCTGAAAGTGTTTGGACACTGCAGGGCGCAGGAATCCACCTAGTAGCAGACTATAGCACTAAGGGCCTGTCTACCCTCTGCAAACCTTAAGAATCGTAACATAACCAAACGTATCCTAGCTTACACTCACGCGCCGATACCACTATTCCCGGCCCTCCTAGAGTCAAGAAGGTGATATAAAAGCACTGTAGGGAGCACGAGTCAACCTAATAGCAGACATTAGCTCTAAGGTCAAAGCCATCCTCTCCTAACCAAACCAACAGCAATATAAACAAACGTAACCCAACTCAACATAACCTGCCGCGATCACAATTGCTGGCCTCCGCAAAGCCAAGCAGAACACGCTAGTGGACAGTAGAATGCAGAAATCAATTTAATCGGAGTACACATCAGGAAATGCTAAGCGACCCATTCCTAACCCAAAGAAACGGAACATAAGCAAACATAGCATATCACAGTGTAACGTGCCGAGACCGCTATTGCTGCCCTCCCCAGAGCCGAGCAGGAAATACTAGACCACAGGAGGGCGCAGAAACCACCGAATGGAAGTGTACAGCACAAAAGTTTAAGCTACTCTAACCAAACATAGCCGAACCCAACCAAACCGAACGTTACCTGACTCAAGCTAACGTGCCGTGATCACTATTGCTGGCCTTTGCAAATGCAAGCAGAACACATTAGTGGAGAGCGGAACGCAGAAATCCAGAGAATCGCAGTGTACATCAGAAAAGTCAGAGCTACTCAAACCTAACCCAAACATACTGAACATAACCGAACGTAGCCTAACACTACCTAAACTGCCGAGACCGCTACTGCTGCGCTCTTCAAAGGCAAGCATAGCATACTAGAGCACATTGAAGCGCACAGGTCCACCGAATAGATGTGTACAGCGCAAAAGTTAAATCTATCCTAACCAAAGTTAACCTAACCAAACCAAACCGAACTTAACATGACTCAACATGACTTACCGGACCACTATTGTAGGCCATCACATAGCCACGCTGACCATATTAGCGCACTGCATGTGGCAGACATCCACCTAATAGCAGACTGTAGTATTTGAGACAAAGCTAACCTCTCCTGACCTATCAGTAACAATACCTAGGGTAACATAACACCAACTAATGTGCCGAGACCGTATTTTCTGCCCTCCCCAGAGCCAAGCAGGACATTCTAGAGCACAGTAGAAGGCATAGGCACACCGAACAGCAGTGTACAGCAATAAAGTTGTAGCTATCCTAATCAAACTTAGGCTAACCCAACCTAACCGAACGTAGCATGTCTCATCACATCGAACCGTGGCCACTATTGCTGGCATTGCCAGAGCCAAGCTGTAAATAACTGAGCACTGTAAGGCGCACAAATCCACCAAATAGCAGACTATAGCTCTAAAGTCGAAGCTACCCTGTCCTAACCTAACTAATCGTAACATACCCAAACGCAACCTAACTCAACCTAACGCAACACGACCACTATTGCTGGCCGCCACAAAGCCAAGCAGAACACACAAGTGGAGAGTAGGATGCAGAAACCCGTATAATCGCAGAGTATATCGGGAAATTCATAGCTGCCGAGGCCTAACCCAAGCGAACGGAACATAGGAAAGCATAGCCTATCTCAATCTAACGTGCCGAGATCGCTATTGCTGCACTCCTCAGTGCCATGCAGGACATACAACAGCACAGTAGAGCGCAGAAACCATCCGTATAGCAGTGTATAGCGCAGAAGTCAAAGCTATCGTATCCTAACATGACCAAACGTAACGTAACCAAACGTAATCTAACTCATCCTTACGTGCCGAGACAGCTATTGGTGCCCTCCCCAGAACCAATTAGAACATATTAGAGGAGGGCAGAGCTCAGGGATCCATAGAATCGCAGTGCATACCGCAAAAGTCGAAGTTACCCTATCCTAACAGAACCATATATAACAATAGCGAAGGTAGCTGTTCCCATCCAAACGTGCCGAAACAAGTATTACTTGCCTCCCCAGAGCAAAGCAGAGCGTAATAGAGCACAGTAGAGCGCAGTAACCCACCGCATTGCAGTGAGTAGCACAAAATTGAAAGATATCCTAATCCAACATATCCTAACCTAACTCCACCAAACGTAGCATAAATCAACATAAAGTGCCGAAACTAGTATTTCTGCCACCCCCCCTCCCCACCGAGACAGGCAGAGTATATTGGAGCAACGTAGAGCGCAGAAATCCACCGAATAGCAGTGTAAAACACAAAAGTCGAAGCTATCATCTTCTAACGTTGCAAATCGTGATACAAACAAAAGCAACATAACGCAAACTAACATGCCGCGACCACGATTGCAGACACTCCCGGAGTCAAGCAGAACATATCAGTGGACAGCAGAACGCAGAAATCATTGAATCGCAGTTCATATCGGAAAAGGCTAAGCTGCCCATGCCTATCCAAGCCAACGGTGCCTGACAAAACATAGTCTAACTAAATGTATCGTGACGCGTCCAACATTGCTGCACTGCCCGCGGCAAAGCAGAATATCGTAGAGCACAGTAGAGCGTGGGAACCCACCGAACATCAATGTGTACCACGAAAGTCATATGTATTCTATACTAACCCAAACTAACGTAACGTAGCCAAATGTTGCCTGACACAACATAACGGCACGAGACCACTCTTACTGGGCTCAACAGAGTCGAGCAGAGCATAGTAGAGCAACGTAGTGCGTTGAAATCGAACGAAGAGCAGTGTATAGCACAAAAGTCCAAGCCATCGTCCGCTAACCTATCCAAACGTAATATAACCAAACGCAACCTTGCTTAAACTGACGTGCCGAGCCCACTACTGCTGGCCTCCCCAGAGCCAAGCAGAATATACTAGAGCACAGTATAGCGCAGAAAGCCATCATATAGCTGTGTACTGTACAAAGGTCGCAGAAATCCTAACCTAGCCTGACAAGACCTAACCTAGTCGGACGTAGAATATGTATACCTGACGAGCCGAAACCGCTATTGCTGGCCGCCCAGAGCCAAGCAGAGCATATTAGATCACAGTAAACCGCAGAAATACACCGTATTGCGTTGTATGACACAAAAGTCAAAGCCATCCTAGCCAAACGCAAACTAACTTAACCTAAATGAATGAAATATAACTCAACCTATCGTGCCGCGACCACTATTTCTGCCATCCCCAGATACGATCAGAGTATAGTAGGAAACAGTAGAGCGCGGAATTCCACCGAATAGCCCTGTATAACACGAGAGACAGTGATACCCATACCTAACCCAATCCAGCATAGCCAAACCGAACGTAGCATAACGCAACCTATCGTTCCGACTCCACCATTACTGGACTCCACTAAGTCGAGCAGAGATTAGTAGCGCTATGTAGATCGTACCAATCTATCGAATAGCAGTGCATAGTACTCTAGTCAGCTCCATGCTGTCGCAACCTATCCAAACATTGTATAAACAAACGTAACATAGCTTAACTTAAGGCGCCGAGACCGCCATTGTTGGCCCCCCACAGACACGCAGTAAACGCTACAGCACTGAAGAGTGTAGAAATCGAATGCATTGCAGTGCGTAGCGCAAACGACAAACACGTCCAAACCGAAACTCTCCTAACCTAACCAAACTAAACGTAGCCTAGCTAAACGTAACGTGCCTAGACCACTATTTCTAGCCTCCTCAGAGAAAAGAAGAGAACATTAAATCTCAGTATTGCGCACATATCCGCCGAATGGCAGTGTATATCACAAAAGATAAAGCCTTCCTTTCCTAATCTACGAAACCGTAACAGGGCCAAACGAAACATAGCTCAATGTAACGTGCCGCGACCACGATTGCTAGCCTCCCCATAGCCAAGCAGGATATACTAGAGTACAGTAGACCACAGTAATTCACTGTATTGCACCGCGAAGCACAAGAGTGGATGATATCCAAACCCAGCCTGCCGAATCAAACCCAACCAAACGCAGCGTAACACGTCACAAGGTGCCGAGGCTGGTATTGCTCTCCTCCTCAGAGCCAAGCAGAGCAAATTAGAACAAGGAGGAGCTCAGGGATCCACAGGATGGCAGTGCATGGCACAAAGATCAAAGCTACCTTATAGTAGCCTAACCAAGCGTAACATAGCCATACGTAAACTATCTCAAACTAACGTGCCGAGACAAATACTGCTGGCCTCCCCGTCGCCAAACTGGGCACACTAGAGGTGAGTTGAAGGCAGGTGTCCATAGAATGGCAGCGTATAGCGCGAAAGTCGAAGTTATCCCATCCTAACCTATCCAAACTTAATATAACCGAACCATGCCTAAGTAAACCTAACGCGCCGAGAGCACTATTGCTAACTTCCAAAGAGCAAAGCAGAACACAGTAGAACACAGTACAGCGCAGAAGTACACCGAATACCAGTGAACAGCACAAAAGTTAAAGATATCCTAACCAAACTAAGCCTAACCCAACCCAGCCGAGCGTAACATGACTCAACATGACGTGCCGAGGCCACCAATGCTGGCCTCCCCAGAGCGAAGCAGAACTCAATACTGCAGAGTGGAAGGAAGAAATCCATAATATCGCAATGTACATCAGAAAAGTCAAGGCTACCCAAACGTAACCCAAGCAAACAGAACATTTCCGAACATAGCCTAACTCAAACTATCGAGCCGAGACTGCTATTGTTGCCCTGCCCAGAGCCAAGCAGGGCATACTACAGCACAATGCAGCACAGAAATTCTTCGAAAAGCAGTATAAAGCACAAAAGCTGAAGCTACAATAACCAAGTTTATCCTAACCCAACTTAACCGAACGTAGCATATCTCATCATAACGTGCCGAGGCAGCTATTGCTGTCCTTGCCAGAGCCAAACTGAGAACATTATAGCGCTGTTGGGCGCTGAAATCCGCCCAATTGCAGCTTACAGCACTAAAGTCAAAGCTATCCCGTCGTAACGAAGCCAATCTTAATATAACGGAACGTACGCTAACTCAACTTAACGCGCCGCGACCACTAATGCTGACCTCCCCAGAGCCAAACAGAGCATATTAATGCACAGTAGAGACCAGAGATCCACCGCGTAGCAAGGTTCGTCACAAAAGTCAAAGCTTTCCAATCCTAACGTAACCAAACGTAGACTAATTCAACATAACGCGCAGGGAACGCCATTGCTGGTCCCCCGGGTCCAAGCAGAACGTACTATAGAACAGTAGAGCGCAGAAATCTACCGAAATACAGTATTCACCACGTAAGTCAAAACTATCCAGACCTAAACCTGACAAACATAGCCTAACCAAGCGTAGGCTAACCCAATCTAACGTGCCGAGACTACTATTGCAGGCCTTCCAGAACCAAGCAGGGCATATTATGGCATTGCAGAGCGCAGAAATCCACCGCACAGCAGCTTATAGCACAGAAGTCAAATCTGTCGCCTCCAAATATTGCCGTACTGAATATAAGCAATCGTAACATAGCACAAACCAACGTGCCGCAACCAGGGTGGCTGGCATCCCCTGAGCCAAGCAGAACATATTAGTGGATAGTAGAACGCAGAAGTCCATGGAATCGAAGTGAAAATCAGAAAACTCTATGCTGCCCAAGCCAAACCGAAACCAACGGAGCATAACCAAACGTAGCCTAACTCAACGTAACGAGCCGAGACCGTTCTTACTGGCACCCCAGCGCCAAGCAGAGCATATTAATGCACAGTAGACCGCAGAAATCCACCGAATAGCAGTGTATAGACAAAAGTCCGTGCAATACCGTCCTAACCTTACCAAACCTAACCAAACCAAGCGTAACATAACTCAACCTAACGTGCTGCGGGCACCATTCCTGGCGTCCACGGAGATAGGCAGATAGCGATAGCGCACAGTAGGGCGCAGAAGTCCATAGAATTGCAGTATGTAGCACAAAGGTCGTAGCCGCCCCATCTTAATACACCATAACCTGACCTGTCCAAACGTAATCTAACTAAATCAAACGCGCCGCGACCAATATTGATGGCCTCAGTGACAAGCAGAATATATTAGAGCACAGTAGGTCGCAGAAATCCACCATACAGCAGTGTATAGCACAAGAGTCACAGCTATCCTTTCCCAACCTAACCAAACGTAACGCAACCAAACGTAACACAACTCTTCTTAACGTGCCGAGACCGCTATTGATGGTATCGCCAGAGTCGAGTAGAGTATAGTAGAGCAACGAAGAGCGCAGTAAACCATAGAACCGCAGTTTAAAGCAGAAAAGTAGAAGCTTCCCAAACCTAATCAGGGCTAACGCAACCTAACCAAGCGTATCCTATCTCAACCTTACAGGCCGGACCACTATTACTTGCTTCCCCAGAGCCAAGCAGGGATAACAGTGTATACCACGAAAGTCATATCTATACAAACCTAAAGCGAGCAAACATAGCGTAAACAAACGTAGCCTATTTCAACCTAACGGGCCGAGACCGCTATTACTGGCATCCCAAAAGCCGGGCAGAGTATAGTAGAGCAACGTAGAGCGTAGAAATCCGCGGAATAGCAGTGTACAGCACAAGAGTCAAAATTATCCTAAACTGACCTAACCTAGCCTAACCTATCCGAACGTGGAATGTCTAAACCTATCGAGTCTTGACCTCGATTTCTGGTCCCCACCGAGTCAAGCAGAACATAATACAGCGCAGCAGGGAGCAGATATACACCGAATAGAAGTGTATAACGCAAAAGTCATAGCCATCCTAACCAAACGTAGCCTCATCTAACCAAAGTAAACGTAAGATGCACCAACCTGTCGTGCCACGGCAGCTATTGCTGGTCTCCCCAGAGCCGAGCGGCATATAGTGGACCAATTAAGATCGCAGAAATCCACCGAATGGCTGTGTATAGCACAAGAGTCAGAGTTAACCCATCCTAGCCTAACCAAACATTACTTAACCAAATGTAACTAACCGAACATGACGTGTCGAGACCACAACCGCTGGCCACACCATAGCCCAGCGGAATATATTAGCGCTCAGTTTAACGTCGAAATACACCGAAAAGCAGTGTACAGCGCAAAAGTCGAAGGTTACCTATCATAACCTAGACAAACATAAACTAACCGAACCAAACATAACTCAACCTAAAGTCCCGAGAGCACTATTCCTGGCGTCCACAGAGACAAGCAGAGTGTGATAGCGCACAGGAAAGCGCAGAAGTCCATACAAGGGCAGTGTCCGGCGAAAACGTCGAAGCTATCCTATCCAAACACAATACCACCTAACCCTGCCAAACGTAATCTAAAGCAACCTAACCTGCGGCTGCCACTACCGCAGCTCTCGAGAGGGTCGAGTAGAGTATTGTAGATCAATGTAGAGCATAGAAATCCACTGCGTTGCAGTGTATAGCACAAATGTCAAAACTATCCTATACTAACCATTTCAAACGTAATACAACCAGACGCAACATAACTTAAACTAACGTGAGGAGACCACTATCGCCGGACTCCTCAGGGACAAGCAGATTATGCTAGTGCGCAGTGGAGCGCATTAATCCACCGAATAGCAGTGTATAGCACAAAAGTCAAAGGTATC
>NW_016908625.1:0-2290 GCF_001483705.2 Eufriesea mexicana | reverse complement strand
TACAAGCACCCATACATAGATCCGTAAATATAACAATATATACATCCATACATACATCCATACACCTACACATATATCCATACGTCCATACATACATCCATCCGCACAACCATCCATCCATACGTCTACCCCTCTCTACACCCATCCATCCATATGTTCATACATCCATACAAACACCCATACATACTTCCATACATACATCCATACATACGTCCTTCCATACACGCATCCATACATCCAGCCACACATACACCCATCCATACATCCATCGATCCATACATCCACACACCATTCCATCCATCCATCCATGCATCCATACTTACACCAATACATACTTCCTTACACACATGCAGCCCTACATGCATACACACATGCATGCAAAAATCCATACATACATCCGTGCATACATCCATGGATACACCCATACATACATACACAGGTCCATCCGTCTACACATCCATATATCCATAAACCCATCCATCCGTAATTCCATCCATGGATACATCTATCCATCCATCCATGCATACATATACATCCATACATCCATACGTCCATCGATACATACGTCCATTCATACATACATCAATCCATACATACATCCATCCATCCGTACCTCCATCCATCCATACAGCCATCCCTCTATCCATCCATACTCACATCAAAACATACATCCATAGATGCAAACATACATTCATCCATACATACATCCATACATACACCCTTACGTACATCAACACAAACATCCATAAATACATCCATACAATCATCCATATATACATACATGCATAAATCCATACATACATCCATGCAAACATCCATATATACATCCATACGTACATGCATGCATTCATCCTTACACACGTACATACAAACGCCCGTACATACATCCATACATCCATCCATCCGTAGATCCATACTTCCATCCATCCATCCATCCATACATCCATCCTTCCATACATCCAACCATCCATCCATACACCATGCATACATCCATCCATCCATACACCCATCCACACATGCATCCACCCACGAATCCATCCATCCATCTATCCATCCATACTCACAACAAAACATTCATCCATAGATGTACCCATACATTCATCCATACATACATCCATACATACATCCTTACATACATCAACACATACATCCATTAATACATCCATACAAACATCCATACATACATCCATGCATACACCCATACATACATCAATGCATTCATCCATACATACATACTTTCACAAATCCTTTCATACATGCATGCATCCGTACATCCGTCCATCCATACCTCATCCATCCATACAGCCATCCATCCATACATCCATCCATCCATGCAACCATCCATCCATACATATCATCCTTCCATACAGCCATCAATCCATAAGTCCACCCATCCATACATCCATCTACCCATACACCAACCCATGCATGCAGCCATCCGTTCATCTACCCATCCATTCATCCACTCTTCCGTCCATCCACCCATCCATTCATCCTCCCACACATCCATACATACATGCATCCTTCCATCCATACATCCATCCACCAATCCATGCTTACATCCATGCATCCATACACACATCAATACACAGCTCCATACATACACACAGACATTCATCCATACATACATCCATACATAAATTCTTACAAAGATCCATACATGCATCCACACATACAACCAGACAAACATCCAAAATACATCCTTGCACACATCCATACATACATCCATACAAACATCCATACATACATCCTTTCTTCCGTCCATCCACGCGTCCATACATCCACGCACACATACATACATCCATGCATCCGTACATGCATACATTCGTAGATCCATACACCCATACATCCATATATACATACATCCGTACAGCCAACAATCCGTACATACATCCATCCCTCGATACATCCGTCCATACATCCATCCTTCCTTGCATCCGCCTGCCCATACATCCACCCATCCTTACGTCCACCGATCCATACGTCCACCGATCCGTACATACATCAATACATACATCCACACATACACCCATATATACATCCATAGATACATGCATACATACATCCTTACATACATCCATACAAATACCCACACATCCGTACATCCTTCCATACATACCTCAATCCATCCATACATACATCCACCCATGCAACCGCCCATCCATCCATCCATCGGTCCATCCATCCATACGTCCATCCGTCCTTCCATCCATACATCCACCCATAAATACATCCACCCATCCATGCATACATCGATCGATAAATCTTTCCATTCACACATCCATCAACC
>NW_016908624.1:0-42982 GCF_001483705.2 Eufriesea mexicana | reverse complement strand
TCGAGATGTTGTTATGCTGTTATGGTTGTTACGTCAATTTCTGGTGGCTCAACGCCAGTTTCCGCCATCCCACAATTTAGAGATTTAGTAATTTAGCGGTTTAAAAATTAAGTAATTTCAACATCAAGGATATTAATTCCAAGTGTTGGAAATATGTACTGAATGAAAACACCGAAAGATTGACTATATCACAGTATTAGAAGAGAAATCGTGATATTAAGTAATACGAAATCTTTAATCAAATGTTTGTGAATAGACACTTAGTCCATTGTAGATTTAGCATTGAACGGAACTATTTTTCATTCGTGTAAATATAAGAACTGGGAGGAAATAAATTTTTCTTTTATTTATGATTATGAAGCACCACGTGTGATAGTAAAATATTTTGGAATATAAATGGGGAAATGGAAATGTTGAATTTGACATGGAAGAGTCACCAACTTTTACTTCTTACATATTCTTTCGATATGGTTTGGAAAATGTATGGTAGGTTACAAATAATTCACTTTATATCCTTATCTTCCACTATTCGTTATAACCTCTCTTGTAATAGAAGTTTAATTGAAGTACCGTTAATTAGGGCATTGTTATATTCTGATGTTCGTTTAGTAATTAATACAATTTTATTATGAAAATTTCGAAACTTCTCATTTTTCATTTTAATTTTCGTATAAAACTGCGCAATTTTTCACGCTTTCATACAAGTAGGGAGTTTAGAAACCAGTAAAGACAATTTAGAGAGCAGAAAGCTTGTTAACTATACTTTATTGTAAATCTACATAAAGCTGCACACAGATATCGTATATATGAATAATATCATTACATAGTTCAGTCTGAATGAAATTCAAAATTAACAATCTCAGAAAAAATTATTGTGACTGGTCGTTCCAATTATTTGTATAAACGTTAAAATCATGCTGTACCAAATACAGTATCTAGTAATAATTGTAATAGTAACACTTCCCGAGAGACCGCCACTTGTTTCAGAATATCAAAGCCGACGAACTTACAAAATCCATGAAACAAACTGGGCATGTATGTTCTAGGCAATAAGCGATGCAGCAGAAGTCTCTTGTTAATGGTTCCGTTAAAACTCCGCTCGAACGTATTCATTTGCAGCGGCCGAACGTATTCCTGCCACACATATTTCTTCAAATCGCTCATCCGTTCGCGAGTTTTTTCCCGCGATGAGAGGAATTAATAGCAGACACAGCGCTTCGTTTGTGAATTGTTGGAAGGAGGCGACGGATTTTGCGATGTTTAAATGCCGCATTGTCGTAGAGTGGAACACGTTCGTTTGAAACCATGCTGCTCGCAAGCATGCAAAAGGTAATAGGGCCAAATAATTAGAACAATGCTATTATAGAGCACCGTGACACATGTCTAGCTGACGGCTCGCCGCGTATATATTCGGCTTGCCGTCTACAATCGGAAAGTACCCGTTCGTTAGCGTCTGCTATGCGTTCTACCGTTACGATATTATTATATTCCGGCGTCGTAAACACGGTACTTGCAACGAATGCCTTTTGATAGGGATATCTGAATGTCTAGCAACTTGCTTGTCCGTTCCACGACTTTCCATATGCATGCAACCATGTGCAAACGTGGATCTACGCTACAATAGCCTTAGAGCAGTTATACCTTTGGGAGGAGAGATCCGAGGAAGTCACATGTGTGCTCTTTATAAAGTGTAAAGCCGTACTCTTGCGTCCTTCGACCGAACTTTCCCTTGAACATTTTTGTGGTGGAAGGCCGAGACGGTTTTCGGTGAAAAGATTGGGGAAGTCTTAGGAATCCTGTTTCTTTTATAAATATATGCATGGGCTCCAAATTGCGGGAAATTAGACCACTGTAGAAGCCTCAAGGCATATATTATACGATTTTTGAGCGCTAGGTAATATTATCCGAAAAAATTGTTCCATTAGGCCGTGAACTTGTGTGCTATTGCTTTAAACAACAATGGAATTTTTCTTGTCCTTATTCAGTATTATTGTGCTTGTTAATGGAATTGCATAAAGTGTATAATCTACCACATGCAATTTTTGATTGGTACCATGTCGCAGGTATACCCTTCATTGAGTCTGAAATTAATTGGAGACGAAAAATTGCCCATTAACTTTCATGGTGTGACTTTAGCGGTTTTATATACAATAATTGAACGTAATGCAAAA
Organism: Eufriesea mexicana; assembly: GCF_001483705.2. Taxonomy (NCBI): domain Eukaryota; kingdom Metazoa; phylum Arthropoda; class Insecta; order Hymenoptera; family Apidae; genus Eufriesea; species Eufriesea mexicana. Next base: position 40,811 of record NW_016908624.1, on the reverse strand, counting down.
ATGACATACTCTTATTGAAACAAACAGTGTTCCAATTTTTACTAATTTTCAGCCGGAAACCTTCAATATCTTCTACAGCAAAACAGTGTCAATAAAAATTCAGTCCCGGTATGCGAAAGCAAGGCTCACGAAAGTATGCATACGGCATTCATTGTAGCGTGTGGCACTAACCGCTTACACTATGATATCGAGCCTACATCGTCGTGAGCTTCCCATACTGAATCGCATAAATATCAATAGCACTCGCATTAGGTTGAAATTACGTGGAATGTAGACTAACGCGAGCGAAATTTGAATATACACAAAAGTTGACATGATTTTATTTAGAATATGATGGGTATCTAAGTTGCCAATTAGAGTACAGTAACAACATCATTCTCAGTTTCTCGTAAATATATCATGGTGTAAGGACTTAAGAGAGTACTAGTAGAAAATTAACATCAATTCGTACATTAAACCTTCCAAATTTCAAATCCAAATCCATTTCCAAACCTTTTACTTGAAATTCCCCATTGAAGCGATAATTGTTTTTCCCACATGATTGCGTGATATTGCGCACAATATAAGTTAAACTAATTTTCCTACATTTTTTCGAACTCCTCTTTCCTTTTCTCACTCGTGGGTCAACGAACCAGTGGCAGGTTAAGCGTTAAATATCAAACGACGATGCGTGGAATGCCGGGATGAAGTAATGTCACGCGGTAATTAGTACCCGATACCTCGTACTCCGCTTTGTGGAATTTCGTCCAATTTTCAGCGGGAAACATTCTAACCGCAATTTTTCCGCAGAGATTGCATCACCGAGGGCAAAGTGTTGAATATGCACTCTGTCAATGAAACTCATTCCACGGTCTAATTCCAATCCCTCCGCGACAACTTACCAGGATACGAGCTAACTGGCGGAAACGGATGTAATTAACGCGAGTTTCCGGCTTTACTGACGACAATGTATAATATTAGCGGCTTCATGCTGTCAGCATTTCAACATTCTCTTGCCAAGCGTGCGCGTGAACGAAGATAAACTGCTTGGCGTGTTCTACTCGAAAGCATTTGGCAATCGCTCCAGACGGAAAGTATGAAGCCGAACAGATACACCAACGGGCAGGAGCACCAGAACTGGATACAGATTCGATATCGGGGAGTCATCTGTATGATCTTCCTTGTATTAAATATTCCACCGGCGATTTCTCCCTTGGAAGCTTTTTGCATTCATTTCCGTCTTATAATGCAGGATTATTTGTTATGGGAAGGTTTGGTTATACAAATGGCTTGGATTTATTGCTGGATTCGCTATTCTCCGTAGTCTCACAATATGCATTGAAGTGTTATGCAAATCGTAATTTTGGTTAATGACGGCTGGTGGATTGAACTTCCTGTTTAAGTTGTTATTTAAAAGTATTTTAATTATTCACAGTGAATAATTTGGAACGTTGTTTAACTAGATAGTTTAATATGTTTTGGTCGGCGTCATGATTTATTGCTCAATATCATAGCCTTTATTAATGTCTAGTTTATTTACTTGTTGCTTTATCTATACGGGATTAACAGACCTAAAAAGTTGCAAGGGTATTATTACAGTGAGGCACAATGTTAACGGTAAGAAAGGAAAATAAAAATAAAACAAGGAAATAAATATAAAAATAAAAGCATGCGTATGTACAAGGAGACGATATGTGTATAAGTATAAGAAAAAAAGAATTTTCCGCAGAGAGGTGCGGCATAACAGGTGTTTTGCGGTGTGAAGTAACTGGCTGAATAGATATAAGGTAGAACAGGTATTATTAGCGTTAGTAATGATTATACTTATGCCTTAGAAGTATGCAAAATCAGATTTATGCTTTTGTAAATGATGATGGTAGTATAGCCTTGAATAAAAAGTTGGAATATTGATTGAGAATTTCTTCAATATATCAGAATAATTTACGTGGTTATTGAGAACTTTATAATCAAAGAGGGTACCAGAGATTTCCCTCGTTCGTTCTAACGTTGCTAGAATGTGTGGTGATTGTATGAATTCTTAGGTATTACACGAAACTAACTTGGGCGGCCCAATATGTCGTGAAGCTGAACGCAATAACATGTATCCTAATATTCCTAAAGAGCTTGTATGCAATTTACGGTAAGGTGCCCATATTCTCAGAATTACTTGTTAGGTACTTTGGAGTACTGCTAAATCCGTTGCATTGGTATATGTTGTTAAATAAATTGTATTGACTTGTGTATTCTCATCCAATGCTTTGTTATACTGAACTAGATAGCCTCGACGTATTCCATTCATTCCTTTAAATAGTGTTATACTGCCATTTGGAAAATAACTATTCTTTCCCTGAGAATTATATATTATTGACAAAGTTTTTCAATTTTCGCTCGGAGTTGATAATAATTACAAGATTTTAAGAAGTTCTACGTGTTCAGGGACCTACCGGAAGCGTTAGGAAACATACATTATCAAAAGCAAACATAGAAATTGAAAGCTATCCAATGTTACCTTATTTCTACATGTCCCTATAGTATATAAATTTTGAAACGCAACTGTCTGTATTATGTCACTATAGTATAGTCTAAACTCGATAGATATCCATTCGCATTATACCTAAACGACCTGCATAGATACAAAAATATTTATAAACAAAGCAAATTTAGTTTCCAAGTTATCCATAGAATTCAAATCTTAATGCGGACCCATTTCATGACGAATGTCCATTTATTTCTCTCAGTATTTAATGGCACTTATAATTACTCATCGATTAGTTACTTTCCGCTAGCGTCACCACGAACGAAAAGGGATTTTCCACTTTAAATTGCGATTCTCTATACGAAATTCAGAGGGAGCTGGCAATAATGAAATATGAGATTGTTAGCAGATACCTCGCTCAGTTCAGTTCGTATCACGGTTAATTCCAGTTTATTCAATTTGATTTAAATTATCATAATTGAACAGAATTTCCCAGCATTTTATGAAAGTTATTGAATATTTATGAAAAAGGGTATGCGTATGCAAGATGAAAATATGAATGCCCCGCAGAAGAGCGTTTCCAAATGCATTACTCCGCTTGGATATATATGACAATTATGCTGGATGTCTAATGCCCCGCAGAAGAGCGTTTCCAAATGCATTACTCCGCTTGGATATATATGACAATTATGCTTGATGTCCGAATTGAATGAAATTGGGTGCCCCGTATACATAAAAATTGTCGGGAATTTCCCTGCAGAAATTCGATTTAAACAATATGTAACTGAAACCTTAATTGGGATGCTTGTATACAAAATCTTTGCAGCTCACGACGTGAATAGCATCATTGAACGGAATCGGAGCGAAGCTTAATTACTGTATGCTTAAAAAAATATTACAAAAAAACTAATACTGCTATCGTTAAAATTTCTGGAGGTAATGGCTAGAGCAGTAAAGGGAGGTGAAAAATGTTTCTTCCAGTGCTCATATAAGCACTTCAAAAATGTTATAAAATACAGTTCATTAAGAAAATGAATGGTTTTGTTTTAACGTACGCAAACTTGGAATAACCAAGAAATATTACCGAAAACTTGTCGTGATATGGGTCACAATGTGAAGTACGTTTCAGCTAATTGAGAGACGATTTGACGATGAGGGCTATGATAAAATTGCAGAAACAGAATTTGTAACGAATATTCCCAAAGCGCAGCAATATGAAACGATGGGAATGGTAAAGGATATACGTATGCAAAACATACCAACCGATAAATTGCAGTCGCAATCGAAACAAATAGGACGATGGAAAATCAACGAGTAATTTACATACAAGTATCAGGATAATAATACAAAAACGATGTCAATCGTGTGAGTAAAGTTCACTAATTAAAACCCAAGAAGGGACCATACTCATTTCCAGGAGAGTTACCTCACGCTCCACGCAAGGTTAACATGCTTGTTTAGCTTAAGCGACGACTATATGATAATAAATGAAACAGAAGTAACTTCACGTGAAAGATGGAAATGAAGTACTCGTGATTTCCTATTTTCGTTTCTCCATAAATGGCAACAACCAGAATCCATAGGTACACGCGGAGAAGGCTTCGAATTGTTACGTGCACGTCGCGAAAATTTTTCGAAGCGCAAATGGTTAATAGCCATGAACGTAACACACAAGGCAACATCGTGCCGAGAGGACCATCATTGATGAGCGAAGAGCGAGGATCGCGGGACATGAATAGCGTGATCGGAGCTCCTTCGCTCGCCACTATGGCTCCCTCATACGTCTTGGACTGTTCGGAAGCTGTGCATTCAGAAATGGGACGCATCATGCCAGCCTTTAGAAGCCTCTTTGGCGTTGGAAAGCAGATGCACGTGTCTCGCGACATTATCATAATATGGTTGGAATTTGTCACTTATTTGATCACCCTTATGCTACAGGTTCTTATATTTATGGAATTTTATAGGATCGCCCTTTGGCTATAGATTCTTATATTTAATGAGTAAGGAACAGTTAATATGGCGCGCAATACCTATCAGTAAAGGTTCGCAGACGACACAAATGCAACCAAACGGAGTTCAAATTGCATGAAGTTTGTGATGTTGCTAAAATAAAGCTATTCGGTACAGATCTGAATCCGCAGTAAAACTTTGCAACAAAAAATCGAAAGTATTCCTAATATTCTCTGAAACCGTAATCAAATTCCGCTGAAATTGCATGAAATTTGTGATATTAATAATATAAATATTCCTGTGCAGTAACAAAGCAGTAGTAAACCTTCACCAAAAAATCGCAAATTATTCAAAAATTCGCTGAAACCGCGCTCAGACAACACTGCGATTGCTGGAAATGTGTAACGTTACTAGATTAGTATTACTATGCGCAGTTCCGAAGCAGTAAAGAAACTTTACCGCATGAAACCAAATTATTCCAAAAGATCGCTGAAACTGTATTCAGGCTGTGCTGAAAATGAATGAAATACCTGTTATTCAATGAATAACGCTATTCTGCGCAGTTTCACGCTGTTCTACAGCAGTAGTAAGACTATATCGCAAATAAATCATTAATTTTCCAAAAAATCGATGAAGCTGCTTTCAAACTGCGCAGAAAGACGTGATTTGTGTGCTTCTCGGTGAATAAGGTTATTCATTCGGGAATTGCTGAAGAACGCGGATGAACAGGGTATAAGTAGATACAATGTATGTAGAGCCATGTTAATGTCTATAATCAGTAGCGTGTTGTCAATTGGTTATTTCTCCATCTACAATTGGCATATCTTTTGATCATTCTGGAATCTGTACAGAATTAAGGTCGTCAGTGGAGCAATTATTCCAACGGCTATAGTTCTGTATTGCTGGTACTTAGTACCGTGTAGTCAACTGTAAAGCTCTCTAGACACAATTGATCTATAAATTGGTTATTATTGAGTATCTCTGGAATTTAAATAATCATTGTATTGAACAATCCGTCGGACATATTTCTCTGCAGTTGGCGATACTCAGTAAATTATTCACACTTGTCAATGTCCCTAGCGAAAATTGCTCCATACATTGAATACTGAAGAGTTTCCGAACATCGTAGGAGGTCACGGAATTAATTAATCCACTTGCTGTAGTACTGTGTAGATTGCTATTCCTTGTAATGTATTGCCATTTGAAAGCATCTCTGGCGTTAACTGATGTGTCCATTTATCTTTCTATAATTGCTGTACAGACTTGATGACCAAGGAATAGATTAGCTCAATGACTTTTATACCGTGTAGATGGTTGTAATGAGAACTGTATTTTCACTTGTTAATATCCCCTGCAATAATTAATTTTTCCTTTGATCGTTCAGGAATTGCTAAAGAACACAGATGATCAGCGAATTGAATGGTCCAATGGACATAGCACTGTATAGATAGCTACACTCAGTACTGCATTGCGAAACGTCTATACCTGAAGTGCTAATTCATCAATCCATTTATCCCTCTAGAATTGTTATAGAACTTAAATCGTGAGTGCATAGACTAGCACAACGTACAGTCCAACGTCAGGTGTTGATATCTGTTCCGTGTACTGTACTGTCAAGTTTTAATATATCTAGCGATACTTGATCAATGAATTGATAATTCCTGAACTGCTATATAATTGACGTTATCAGTGTATTGGTTAATCCAATGGCTAGAGTACAGCGACGGTTGCTGCTACTCAGCACTGAATTGAATATTGTATATATTCGAAACTGTAACTCATACAACCATTTATACATCTAGAGTTGCAATATACACAATAACTCAGATGAACCGAGGGTAACATAATACAACAGCTATAGACATCTGCAGATGGCTTATCACAATACTGCATTGAAGTACACAGGCTGTATAATTATATACATGCCTATATTTAGTATTGTGTTGACAAATGTCAATGTCTCTAGAGAAAACTGTTCAACCCATTGATCATTCTACAACAACGGAAGAACTTAGGTGATCAGCGGACAGATTAATGCAATGGCTATAGTATAGTGTAAACGGACATACTCATTTCTTTACAGATATATATCGATATCACTTCCGGTGTCTGATCTATCCGTTGACCATTCTAGAAATTCTATGGTGACTAAATCGTTAGTGGACAGCTTTATCCAACGGCTGTAGCGATCTACTGGTGAATGTACTAAGAACCAACTGCCAGTTAAGACTATCTCTAGCCGTAAGTGATGTAGACATTGATTATGCTAAATTGCTGTGGAATTTATGTCAGCAGTGATAAAATTAGTAAGTAGTCTGCAGTACCTTGATGATGACTGTACTGAGTACTGCTTTGTCTGTTGCCAATGTTGCGAGCGATAATGGAACTGCCTTTTGTCGTTCTAGAATTGGTATAGTATTCAGATCATCATTGAATACTTAAACACAACGGCTATAGTGTTCTGCTGGTGGATCTACTAGGTACCGCACTGTCAATTGTAAATAACTCTAGCCATGACCGTTCAATGCATTGATTATTCTAGTACTGCTGTGGAAATCAAGTCATCGGTCAAAAAATTGATTCAACGGCTGTCGTATTGTGTAGATGGCTGTAACTAGTACCGCTTTGTCAATTATTAATATCTCGAGCAATAATGGATCTGCCTTTTGTCATTGTGTTATTGCTATATAATTCAAGTCATCAGTGAACAGATTAGTCGAACGGTTACAGTGCTGTTTTGTAGGATGTAATATGTACCGTACAGTGAATTGTAAATATCTCTAGTCATAACTGATCTACACATTGACAATTCCAGAATTGCTGTTGAAATGTAGCCGTCAGTGAACATATAAATGCAACGGCTACAGTACTGGAACGATGACTGTATTCAGTTCGGTTCTGTCAACTGTTAGAACCTCGACCGATAATGGACCTGTCTTCTGCCATTCTGTAACTACAATAGAACTTGTGTCATCAGTGTGCAGATTAATGCGACGGATACAGTGCACCGTTGGTTCATGTGCTATGCAGCGTACTGCCAATTGTTTATAATTCTAGCCGGAAATGATTTATATATTGATGAAGCTAGAATTGCTGAGGAATTTAAATCATTAGTGATCAAATTAATCGGAAGTTTGCTGCACCTTGGTGATGGCTTTAATCACTAATGTCTTGAAATTTGTTAATATTTCGAGCGATAGTGGATCTGTCCACTGTCATTAATGTACTGGTATTGAATTTAAATCCATCAGCGAACAGACTAACACAACGGCCACAGTGCTCTGTTGGTGGACGCACCGAGGACCATACTGCCAATTGTATGTATCTCTAGCGTTAACTGATCTATATAGTGATTATTCTATAATTTCTGTGGAACTTATATCGCCAGTGAACAAACAAATGCCACGGTTACGGTATCATTATGATGGCTATACGCAGTACTGTCTTGACATAAGTTCGTGCCTCTAGCTTCGATTGCTGCTTCCATTGATCCTTCTACAGATGCTGGAAGGCATTGATAATGAGCGGACTGATTAAACCAATGCCTATAGTATTTTGTAAATGGAAACACCCTGTACTGTATTGTCTACTGTCAATATCACTGTCTATACGGGAAGTACCAATTCATTATTCCAGAATTGCTATAGAATTAAAATCATCTTTGAACATTTTAGTACAACTTCAAGAGTGCTTTGTCGATGGATATACTGCGTTGCGCACTGTCAACTGTTAATACCTCTAGCCAAAAGTGATCTATACCTCCATTCTTCTAGAATTGGTGAGGTAATTAAGCGAACAGTGCACAAATTAATGTCTATATTAGAGTAATGATGGCTGTACTGAGTACGGCTTTGTCAATTGTCAACATAACTAGCGACATATGATCCACCCATTGACGATTCTAGAATGGCTGTTCAATTTAAATCATCAGTGAACAACTTAATGCAAGGGCTACGTTACAGTGATAATGGATGTACTCATACTCTGCTGTCAGTTATTAATACCTCGGGCGATAATGGAATTCTCCTTTGTTAAACCAGAATTGCTGTACACTTTAAACCGTCATTTGACAGAGTAATCCAAGTGATAGTGCTCTGTTGTCGGATGTACTATGTACCGTACAGTCGGTTCTATATATCTCCAGGTATAACTGATGTATACGCAGGTTATTCTAGAATTCTTGTCGAATTAAATTCGTTAATTAGCAGATTAGTCAGACCGCGACAGTGCTCTGTTAAAGGCTACAATAAGTGCTATATTATCATTAGTCCATGTCACTATCGGTATATGGTCTTTGCGCTGATCATTCTTGTAACGCTATGCAATTGAAATCACCAGTGATCGAATTAATACAGCGGCGACAATACAGATGTAATGGCTATACTCAGTACACTGCTCTCATTTGTCAATGCCTTGGGTGACAATGTATGTGCCCTTCGTCATTCTAAAATTGCTAAAGAAATTAAGACATCATTGAAGAGATTAGTACAACGGCTACAGAGCTCTACTGGTGTATGTATGAAGTACCGTTGTGTCAGTTAATAATATCCCTAGACATGGCCGCAGTATAGATTAATCATTCTAGAATACCTGCGGAATTTATACCTTCAATGGTCAAGCCGATCCAACGGCTACTGTACAGTGACGATGGTTATACGCAGTACTGTGTTGACAGTTGTTAATATCTCGGGGTATACTGGATCTGCATTTTCCATTCTAGAAATGCTGTAGAGTAGAAATCACCAGTGAACGGAACTATCCAACGAAATCAGTGCTCTCTTGATGGATGTACGACGCTCCGTAATGTCAGTTGCAAATATCTTTAGCCATATCCATAATACACATTGACAATTCTAGTTTGACTGTGAAATTTAAGTCGCCAATGGTCAAACTAATGAAACGTCCAGGGTAACGCGATGATGACTGCACCCGAAAAGGTGCTGTGAGCCTTTAATTCCTCGGGGGATAATGGGTCTGACTTTTGTCATTCTGGTGTAGAAAGAGAATTTACATCACCAGAGAACATATTCTTCCGTCGCCAATAGTACTCTTCTCGTGGACGTACAGGGTACCGAACTGCCTATTGTAAGCATCTCTAGCCATAAACGTAATATGCATTGACTGTTCTAGTATTGCATTGGAATTTGAATCATCAAAAAACCAATTATTCCAGGGGCCACATTACTGTAGCCATGGTTACAATCAGTACAGTGTTGTTAATTGCTAATATCTAGATGATTAATGGATCTCTCCTTTGTCTTTCTAAATTTGCTACTGAATCTAAGTCATCCCTTGTCACATTAATCCAATGGCTACAGTGCTCAGACGGTGGATGTATAATGCAACGTAATGTCAGTTGTAAACATCATTAGCCATTACCATACATTGATTACTCTAGATTTGATGACGTATTTAAGTCGTCGAAGAAAAATATGATCCAACAGCTGAAGCAAAGTGATGCTGGACGTACCGAGCATTGTGTTGTCAATTGTGAGTATGCCGAGGGATTATGGATATGTGTATTGTCATTCAGGGATAGCTTTTTAATTTACGTCCGTGTACAAAGCAGTACAACGGCTACGGTGCTGTGATGATTGCTGTACTGAGTAAATGTTTTTCATTTGTTAATACCTCGAGTGGCAATGGATCTGTCCTTTGTCATTCTAGAATTGCTATAAAATCTGAATCATCACCCTACAGATTATTACAAAGTCTAGAGCGCTCATTTGGTGAATTTACTGAGCACAGCAATGTCGGTTGCAAATATCTCTAGGCATAATGGTAGCATATATTGATTATTCTAGAAAGGCTGCGGAAATTATATCGCCAAAGAACAAGTTAATCCATCCGCCACTGTACCGTGATGATTGCTCCACATTGTACTGTGTTGTCAATTGCTAATTTCGCCAGGAATAAGTTATTTGTCCTTTGTCCACCTCGAATTGCAGGGAAATATAAATCATCGGTGAGCAGGTTAATCCAACTGCACCCGAGCTCTGTTAGTGTATGTTCTACGTGCCGTACACTCAATTCCAAATGTCTCTAGCCATAGCCGTACTGTACATTGATCATTCTAGATTGACTTTGGAATATATATAATGAATGGGAAAGGTAATTCAACGGCTAGTGTACTGAATCCATAGCTGTACTCAGTACTGTGTTGCCAATTGTTAATAACTCCGGGGACAACGGATCCGCATTCTTCATTCCATCATAGCTACAGGATATGAGTAAGCAGTGAGCTGACTAATACAACGGCAATAGTGCTCTCTTAATTGATGTACCGAGCACCGTGCTGTCAGTAGTTATTCTCTCCAGAGACAGGCGCAACAAGCAATGATCATCTAGAACTGTTTGGGAACCTGAATCAACATTGAACTAATAACTACAGAGGCAACAGTACTGTCATGATGGCAGCACTCAGTGTTGCGTTGTCTATTGTTAACGTCTCGCTGGTTGAAGGATCTCTCTCTTGCCATTCTAGAATTCCATCAGAATATATGTAAGCATTGGACAGATTAATCCAAAGGCTACAGTTCCCTTTTGGTGAATTTACATAGTTGCTTACCGTCAGTTGTACATACCTCTGTATATTAGCGTACTATACATTGAATATCAGAGTATGGCAGACTAATTTAAGTCATCAATGGACAAAGTAATCCAACGGCTATTGTACTGCGGCGACAGCCATAATCTACACTGTGTGATGATTAATCTGTGTCTTGTCATCCTAGAAATGCAGTTGAATGTACATGATCAGTCAGCAGATTAATCCAAAGTCTAATTACATCTATTCGTGTATGTACAATGTACCGTACTGTCAATGATTGTTATCTCCAGCGAAAATCGTACTATACATTTATTATTAGGGAACGACTATGGAATGTAAGTCTTCAATGAACGCATCATTCCAATGGCTACGGTAATGTGATGATTGCTGGACCATGTACCGTGTTGTCATTAGTTAATATTTGGAGGGATGGTGGATCTGTGTATTTCAATCCTCGAATTCTTTTGGAATGTACACCAGTGAATAGAGTAACACAACGGCTACTGTGCTGAGATGACGGTTTTACTCAGTACTGTGTTGTCAATTGTTGAGGTTGCGAAGGATAATGGACCTTCATTTTTCATTCTAGGATTGCTGCAGTATATGCATCACCAGTAGGCAGATTAATCCATCTGCAACTGTGCTCTGCTGCTGGAGGTACTACCTGCCATACTGTCAATTATAAATATCACTAGCCATAACCGTATTATACAAACGTTATTTTAGACTTACTTTGAACAGACATCGTCAGTGGACAAAGTAATCCAACGGCTAGATTACTGTGATCACGGCTGTACTCTGTACTGTATTGTCAATTGCTAACGTGTCGACAGATAATACATCTGCATTGTGTCACCCTAGAGTTTCGAGGGGATACATGTCATAAGTGATCAGATTATTTCAACGGCAACAGTGATCCGTTGGTGGATGTACTAAGCTTCGTACTGTCATTTGTAAGCATCCCTAGCCATTACGATACAATACACTGATTACAGTAGACTTGATTTTGAAGTTAAATCATCGGTGTACAAATGATTCACCGTCTACAGCACTGTGGTGATGGTTCTGCTCAGTACTGTGATGTGAATTATTTATGTCTCGAGGGATAGCGTATCAGCCATTTTTCATTCTATAAATGCTGAAGTATATATGTCACCATTGAACAGATTAATTCTACGGCTACTCAGCTCTGCTGGTGGATGTGGTATGTACCGTATTGTCGATTACAGATATCTGTAGCGATAACCATACCGTACATTGGTTATTTTAAATTTCCGATGGTAATAGCATCATCAGTGATCAAAGTGATTCAACGGTTACAGTACTGTGATGTGGTAAATTTGAAAGAAATTCTGAAATAGTCATTGCATGGTACTGCTATGGCTAGGGATACTTACAATTGACAGGACGGTGCTTAGTACATCCACCAGTAGAGCAGTGTAGCTGCTAGATTAATCTGTTCACGGAGGATGTATAATCCACAGCATTGAAGAACGAAATTCCATTACACCTAGAGAAATATACGATTAACAACACAGTAGTGAGTACGACCATCATTGCACTACCGTAACCGTTGGATTAATTTGTCCATCAGTGGTGTAAATTCCAAAGCAATTCTAAAATAACCAGCGTATGGTACGGTTATGGCTAGGGACATTGACAATTAAAGGAACGGTGCTTGGTACACTCACAATTGGAGCACTGCAGCCTTTGGAGTATTCCGTTCAATGATGATGTATATTCCATAGCAATTCTAGAATGACAGATTAAGGATGAATTATCCCTCGAAATATTAACAGCTAGCAGCACAGTATTGACTACAGGCGTCGTCACAGTAATGTAGCCGTCGGCCTGCTTTGTTCACTGATGACGTAAATTCCAAAGTAATACCAGAATAACCTATATATGGTATGGTTACGGCTATTATGGCTAGTGATATTTACAATTGACATTGCGGCACTTAGTACATCCACCAGCAGAGCAGTTTTGCAGTTGCATTAATTTGTTCACAGACGGTGTATAAGCAGCAGCATTTCTAGAATAAAGAAATTATGTTCCATTATCCCCAGAGATATAAACAATTGACCACACAGTACTGAGTACAGCCATCATGACATTGCCGTACCCGCTGGAATAATTTGTTCATCAATGTTATAAAATCCACAGATAATCTAGAATAACCAGTCTATGTTACGGTTATGGCTAGGGATATGTACAGTTATCTGTACGATGCATATTACATCAACAAGCAGAGCACAGTAGCGGTTGGAGCACCCTGCTTAATGATGATATGTGTTCCTTAGCAAATCTAGAATGACAGAATACAGATCCATTCTCCCTCGAGATATTAATTTCTAACAGCACAGTACTGAGTACAGGCCTCCTCACATTATTGTAGCCCTTGAAGTATTTTGCTCACCGATGATGTAAATTCTAAGGTAATTCGAGCATAGCCTGTGTATAGTATGCTTATGGCTATTGATAACTAGAATTGACATTGCGGTACTTATTACATCCACCAGAAGATAAGTGTAGCCGTTAGATGGATCTATACAATGATCATCTATATTATACAGCAACTCTAGAAAGATAGCAATCATATCAAGTATCCCTCGATGAGTTTGCAGTTGACAATACCGTACAGAGTACAGCCATCTTCACAGTACTGCAGCCGTTATATAAGTGTCTTTATAGGTGATTCAGGTTCCATACAATTCTAGAGTAACCAATGAATATTACGGTTGTCTTCAGATGTTTCCAATTCACAGTACGGTACATACTACATCCGCCAATATATGAGAGTTGCCGTCGGATTAGTATGATCAATAATGATTTAAATCCTATATCAATTCTAGAATAGCAAGCTACATATCCACCGACCCTTGTGATGGAAACAATTTACAACACAATGCTGAGTATACCCACCATCACCGTAATGTGACCGTTGGAATACTGTGTCCACTGAAAATGTAATTTCGAATGTGATTCAAGTATAACCCATTTATCGTGCGATTATGAATAGCGATATTTAAAATTGGCGGCACGGCATTTAGAACGCCCGCCAACAAAGCGCTGTTGCCGTTGAATTGATATGTTCACTCATGGTGCATATTCCATAGCAGCTATAGAACAGGAAATGCGTATCCGTTTTCCCTTGTGACGTTAACAGATGGCAACAAATTACTGAGTACATCCATCGTCACAGTATTGTAGCCGTTGAATGAGTTTGTTCAATGATTTTGTAAATTCCAAAGCAATTCTAGGGTAATCAATGCATGCCACTGTTGTGTTGAGATATTCCCAATTGAGGCTACGGTACTTATTGTACCCAAAAATATAGCACTGCAGGCGTCGTACTAATTTGTTCAATGATGGTTTAAATTCTATAACAATTCTGGACTGAGAAAATACACATCCGGTGACCCCCGAAATATTAGCAATTTGCAACATATTACTGAGTACACCCAACGCCACAGTAATGTAGGTGTTAGACCACATTGACCACTTATGATGTAAATTCGTAAGTGACTGTAGGATAACGTATGTACAATTTGGTTATGGGTAGTGAGATATGCAATTGACAGCACGGCATCTGGTACATTTTCCAACAGATCACCGTTGACGTTAGATAAATTATTCACTGACGATGTATATACCACAGTAATACTAGAACGGGGAATGCAGATCCATTATCCCTCGAGGAATTGAAAAATGAGAGCACAGAACTCAGTACAGTCATCATAAGAGTATTGTAGCCGTCCAATTGCATTTTTCACTGATGATGTAAATCCCAAAGTTATTCTAGAATAATCTATCTATAGTACGGCTATGGCTGGAGATATCACAAATTGACGGTACGGTACATTGTACTTCTACCGTCAGTGCACAGTAGTCTTGGGTTAATCTGTTCAATGATGACTTAAATTCTATATCAATTCTGCAATGGCAAAACGCACATCCATTATACCTCGCGACATTAATAACTGCCAATACACTTCTGAGGAATGCCATCACCACGGTAATGTGTTTGTTGGACTACTTTGCTGGCAGTTGACGTAAATTCTATAGTACTTCTAAAGTAACCACTCTATTTCACGGTCATAGCTAGTGACATTTACAAATGTCTGTACGGTACATAGGGCATCCACAACCACGCAAGTATAGCGGATGTAATAATCCGCTCATTGTTGATATACGTTACATAGCAGTTATAAAATAACGGCGGAGAGTTCCATTATCCCTAGGGATACTACCTATTGACAACAAGGTACAGACTACAGCCATCACCACATTACTGTAGCCGCTGTATTAATTTGCCCATCGATGGTATATAATCCACACCAACTCTAGAATAATCAATGCATAGTACGGAAATGGCTAGGGATATTTACAATTGACAATACGGTCTTTTGTACATCCACCAACAGAGCACTGTATACGCTGGATTAATATGTTCAATGGACATATATGTTAAATGACAACTCTGTTTTGTCAAAATAGTGATCCACTATCCCTGTATACGCTGGATTAATATGTTCAATGGACATATATGTTACATAACAACTCTGTTTTGTCAAAACAGTGATCCACTATCCTTTGCGACGATAACAATTGACAACACAGTACTGAGTACTGCCATCATCACTGTAATGAAGCCGTTGTCATACCCTGTTCACTGATGATTTTAATACCGAAGCAATTCTGTAACATTCAACGTATTGTACGGATGTGCCCAGGGAAATTAACAGTTGACAGTACGGCAGTTTGTACCTCTACCAACAGAATAGAGTTGCCGTTGGTTAATCCGTACACAGATGATGTATACCCTAGAGCAAATATAGAATGGGAAATGAACATCCATTGTCCACCAAGATGTTAAAAATTGAGGACACAGTACCGAGTACAGGCATATTCGCATTATTGTACACGCTGAATTACTTTGTTCACAGATGGTACAAGTTAGAAAGCAATTCTAGAATAATCTATGTATACCACGGTTATGGTTAGTGATATTTGGAGTTCACAGCACGGTACCTCGTACATCTACCAACATTGCACGTTAGCCTTCTCTTAATATGTTCGAATATGATTTGTATTCTATATAAATTCTAGAATGACAAAATACCGATCCTTCGTCCCTCGCGGTATAGACGTTTGCAACGCGGTACTGAGTACTGTCATCACCACAGTAATGTAACTGATGAACTGCTATGTTCGCTGATGACGTAAATACCAAGGGAAATCTGGAATAATCAATATACGGTACGGTTATGGCTAGACAAATTTCCAATTGACAGCATGGTACTTAGAACATCCACCAGCAGAGCAATGCGGCCGTATGACTAACCGGTATAATAATGATTTTGGTTTTATAGAATTTCCAGAATGTAGGCGAACATATCCATTATGGCTAGAAAAGCTAGTATTCTACAATACAGCACAGAGAATAGCCATTATGACAGTACTGTAGCAGTTGAACTTGTTCATCCAGCGGTGATGTGAATTGCAACGCAATTGTAGAATAACTTATTTATAGTACGGTTACGGCTTATGACATTTACAGTTGACAGTGCGGCACCTCGCACACCCACAGACAGAGCACTGTATCCGTTGAATCAACAGGTTCAATGATCATTTGTATCCCATAGCAATTCAAGGGTGACAAAGTACATGTGCACTGCCCATCGAAATATTGACAATTCACAACACAATACTGAGTACATTCATCATGAAAATAATGAAACCGTCGGCCCACTTTTTCCACTGACGATGTAAATGCCAAAGCAATTCTGAAATAATGAATGCATGGTACGGTTATGTGTTGAGATATTTCTAATTGACAGTACAATACATATTGCATACGCCCATAGAGTGCTGTGGCTGTTGGATAAATCAGATCAGTGATGATTTAAATCCTATAACAATTCTAGGACGACAAAATAGAGGTCCACTCTCCTTCGAGATATTAAGAATTTTCAACACATTACTAAGTACAGCTATCATCGCAGCAATGTAGCCGTTCGACTATATTGTTCGGTGATGATGCAAATTCCAAAGTAATTCTGGAGCAACATACATAGTGTTCTAAGGATATTTCAAATTGACAGTACGGTTCATAGTACATCTACTAACAGAGCACTGAAGTAGACGGATTAGCATGTTCAATGATGATCTATATGTAATAAATCTGGAATGACAAAATACATATATATTAAATGTCGAGATATCAGCAATTGACAACACAGTACAGAGTACAGCCATCATCACAGTATTGTAGCGGTTGGAATACCTTGCCCACTGACGATGTAAATTCCAAAGAAATTCTAGAAGGAACATGTATAGTACGGGAATGGCAAGTCATACCTGCAATGGACAGTACGGTGCACTGTAAATCCACATCCAGAACAGTTTCGCTGCTGTATTAATTATTGCAGTGATGATATATATTCCATAGCAATTCCGGAGTGACATGGCACATATCTATTGTACCTCGAGCTATTGCCTGTTGCCAACAAAGCCCAGGCTACAGCCATCACCGCTGTACTCTACAAGAGGGTACAATTTTTTCATCGATGATATAAGAGCCACAGCAGTTCCAGAATGATCAGTGTATCTTACGGCTATGTTTACGGATATTTAAAAATGACAGTACGTGGCTTAGTACATTTTCCAACAGAGCATTGTAGCCATTGGATTAATCTGTTCAATGATGATATAGATTCTATAGCATTTCTGTAAGGACTGATGGCAGATCCATTATCCGTTCAGATATTGACAATTTGTATCACAGGTACCGGGCAAAGCAATCATCACAGTAATGCAGCCGTTGCATTAGTTTGATCGCTCATGATATAAGTTCTATAGCACTTCTAGGATGACAAGGAACAGATCCATTACCCGCCGTGAAGTTAAAAATTTACAAAATAGTACTTAGTACAGCAATCACCAAAGTTCTCTATAAGTTGGATAACATGTTCACTGATAATGTATATTCCAGAGCAATTGAAGAGTAATCAGTGTATAGTACAGATATGGACAGGGACGATTACAATTGACAGTGCGGTAACTTGAACATCTACCAACATAGCACGGCAGCCGTTAGATTAAACAGTTAAATGATGATTTATACGTTGTAATATTTCTAGAGTGGCAGAATACATGTCCCCTATCCCACGCGATAATACAATTTGCATCACAGTGCTGAGTACAGCCATCATCTTAGTAACGTCGCCGTTGGACTACCTTATACACTGATGATATAAATTCTATTGTAATTCTAGAATAACCTACGTATGGTATGGTGATGGCTGGCGACGTTTACAATTTACAGTGCGGTACTTAGTGCATCGTCCATCAGAGTACTGTTGCCGCAGTATGAATCTGTTGAATGGTGATATAGATTCAATAGGATTCTTGTAATGACTGGAGACCGATCAATTACCCCCGAGATATTGACAGTTGGTATCACAAGTACTGAGTAGAGCCATCATTACTTTACTGCAGCCGTTGCGTTAGTTTGATCGCTTATCGTTTATACCTTGTAGCACTTCTAGAATGACAAGGAACAGATCCACTATACCTGGAGATAATAACAATTGACAACACTGTACTGAGTACATGCATCATCACAAGACTGGAGCGGTTGGACCACTTTGCCCACTGATGATGTAAATTTCTATGTAATTAGAGAACTGTTCATCCATAATACGTATATGGCTAGAGATATCTCCAGTGTACATAACGGTACCACCTACACATACCAACGCCGCAATTTAGCAGTTGGATTAACATTTACAGTGATGATTCAGATTCTATAACAATACTATAATAACAAAATACAGGTTCATCATCCCTCGCGTTAATAACATTTGACAACACAGATATGAATACAGCTATCGCCACAGTAGTATGCCTGGTGGACTAGTTTGCACACTGAGGAGGTAAATTCAAGAGTGACACTAGAGTAACCTAGGTATTAAGCGGTTATGGATATTTACAACAGACAGAACGGTACAGAGTACATCCTCCAACAGAGCTCGGTTGCTGTAGCGTTAACCTGTTCACTCATGATGTATTTTCTAGAGCAATTCTGGAATGAGAAATGCAGAGCGATTGTCCCTTGAGACATTAACTACCGACAACGCAGTACTGAGTACAGGTGTCATCACAGTACCATAGCCGTTCGATTACTTTATTCACTGATGACGTAAATTCCAAAGCATTTCTAAGATAGATTTCAAAGTAATCTATCTATGGCACGATTATTGACCGAGATATCTCAAACTGACAGTACGGTACATCGTACATCGACCAGCAGCGCCCTGTAGCCCTGTATTTGTCTGTTAAATGATGGGTTAGGTTCTATAACATTCCAAGAATGAGGAAATGCATGTACGCTGTCACTCGCGAAATGATCAATTGTCGACACAGTACTGAGTACAGCTACTATGAAGGTGCTGTACACGTTGGATCATTTGTTCCCTTATGATGTAAATTCGAAAGCAATTGTAGAATAACCGGTGTATAATACGGTTATGGCTAGGAATATTTGCAATTTGCAGTACAGAGCTCAGTACGTCCAGCAACAGAGCACTGTATCTTTTGGAACTATCTGTTTAAATGTGATGCATACCCTACTGCAATTCTGGAATGAGAAACGCAGATCCCTTGCCCTCAAGATAGTTACAATTGACAACACAGTACTTAGCTCAGCCACCGTCACAGTATTGTGGCCGCTGAAACACTTTGTTCACTGACGATGTATTTTCGGGAGCAATTCCAGAATTGCCTATGTTTACCACGGTTATGGCTAAAAATATTTACAATTGAGAGTATGGCACATCGTACATCTAGTAACAGTGCACTGTAGCCTCGGAATAATCTGAATAATGGCGATCTAGTTTCTCCGCCAATTCTGGAATTGCAAAATAGAGATCAATTTTCCTTCGAGACATTAACAATTCGTATCACAGTACTGAGTAGACCAATCACCACCGTACTGCAGCCAATGCATTACTTTGATCGCTTGTGACAAAAATTCTTTAGCATTTCCAGAATGACAAATCTCAGATACCTAATCCCTCAGGACATTAACAATTGGCAAAGCAGCAATGAGTACATGCATCATCACAGTACCGTGGCTGTAGGATTGCTTTGTTCACTGATGACGTATAATCCGAGGCAATTATAGAATTGGCAATGTATATCACTGTTAGGGCATTAGATATTTCCAATTGTTAGTGCGGTACTTATTACATGCACCAATATAGCACTGTAGATGTGGAATTAACTTGTTCAATGATGAGTTATGTCCTCTATCAATTCTGGAATGACAAAATAGAGATCCACTGGCACTTGAGATACTAACAATTGACCACACAATACTGAGTACTGCCATCATCATATTATTCAAGCCGTTGGTTTACTCTCTTCACTGATGACGTTCAGAGAGCAATTCTGGAAAAATCTATGTATAACACGGTTATGGCTAGAGATGCTTACAATTGACAGTACGGTGCTTATTACACCTATCAACAGAGCACTGTAGCCGTTGGGTAAATTTGTTCATCGATGATATGAAATCCATTGCAATTCAGGAGTGACCTGTGTGTTACACGGTAATGCTTGTGGTATTTACAATTAAGAGTACGGTGCTTAGTACATCCACAAGCGCAGCCCTGTATCCGTTGAACTAATATGTTGAATGATCATTCAGATTCCATAGTAATTCTGGAATGACAAGGTACAGGTACATTGTCTCTCAGGATATTAGCAATTGAGAACACAGGCTTAACAGATTACAGCCTTGATAACAATAATGTGGCAGTTGGAATACATTATTCACCTTTGATTTAAATTCTAATGCAACTCTAGAAAGACCTATGCATGGTACGGTTATGGCTGGTGACGTTTACAACTGACAGTACGGTACAAAGTACATATTCCAACAGAGAATTGTAGCCGTTGTATTAAACAGTCTAATGATGATTTAGATTCCATAACATTTCTAGATTGTGAAAATATAGATACATTACGTATCGCGACACTAACAAGTGTCGAAAATGTACTAAGAACAGCCACCACCAAAGTGCTGTAGACCCTGAATCAATTGTCCACGGATGATATAGCTCCTAAAGCAATTGTTGAATAATGAGGGTATAGTACGGATATGGATCGGGACATTTACAGATGACAGTACGGTATACAGTACACCAACCAGCAGATCACTGTATCAGTTGGATTAATCTGTTCACTGACCATGCATATTCTACAGCTGTTCTAGGATGAGAAATGCAGATCCATTATCCCTCGAAATATTAACAACCGACAACGCGGTACTGAGTACAGGCATCATCACAGTACCGTAGCACTTCGATTAATCTGTTCAATGTAATTTAACTCTATATCAACTCTAGAATGATTAACGGATAGACCATATATCGTTAGTAGTAAAGACAAATTGCAATACAGTGCCTAGTGTAGCCATCTACACCATAATATAGCCATTGAATTAGTCTGTTCGCTGATCATCCAATTTCTTTAGAAATTTTAGGACAATTACTGGACAGTGGAACTTATGTTGGATTCATTGACATATGTCAGTACGGTACTGCGTATACCCATTAACAGAGCACAGCATCCGTTTCACGGAACTGCTTAAACGACGTTGTATATTCTATACCAATTCTATGGTGACTAAAGGCAGACTCATTATGTCACGAGATATTATCACTTAATAACACAGTAGTGAGTGCAGCCATCATCACTGTACTGCAGCCGTTCGATGAATTTGCCCACTGATGATGTATATTCCTCAGCAATTCTAGCATAATCAATGCATAATTCAATTATGGCTGGAGATATTTACAATTGACAGTACGGTACGTAGTACCTTCACCAGCAGGCCACAGTTGCCGTTGGATTACTCGGTCCACTGACGATTTATGTACTACAGGAATTCTAGAGTGACAGGATACATATCCATTATCGCTTGATTCATAGACAAACGACAAAGAGGTACAGAATATAGCTATCATTACAGTACCGTTGCCGTTGGATTAATTTGTTCACTCATAATTTCAGTTTCACTGCTGGTTTGTATTCTATGGCAATCCTAGGCTCTTCAAATTATGAACCAGTTGTATCAGGAGATATTAACGACTGCTAGTACAGTACTGACTACAGCTATCGACGCAGTACCAAAGCCATTCCATGAACTGTATCATCACTGGAAGTGTCAATTGTCGCCGAGGACATTGACAATTGAAGATACAGCATTGAGACTTGAAATCTAAACAGTACCACGTCCATTGGTTTAATCTACTCTCAAATAACCTAAGTTCTACATAAATTCTAGAATGACTATCTTATGAATTAATTACCCCTAGAGATATTGACGGACGTCAATACAGCCCAAAGTGCAGTCATTAAGACAGTACACTAGCAGTTGAATGAATATATTCACTGAGGATTTGCGTTCTGCTGCACTTCTAGAATGACGAACGGAAGATCAACTATCGCTCGAGACAATAAGCTCTGAGAGTTCAGTGCGGAGTACAGCAACTAACTCTTTACTGAAACCGTTCTATTGACCTGTTTAAAGATGACATAAGTTTTACAGCAATTCCAGAATGAGAGAAGTACAGTCACTTATCGATCGAGATATTAACAATTTACAAAGGAGTACTATGGGCAGCCATCATCACACTAGAGTAGCCGTTGGAATTATTTGTTCACTGATGATTTATATTACACAGCATCGCCAGAAAAATCAATGTATAGATCATTTATGACTAGAGACATCTGTGATTGACAGTACGCCAATTATTATATCCACCAACAGAGCTGTCCAACTGTCAGATTAACCAGTTCACTGACGACATTAGTCCTACAGCAATTTTAGAATGATCAGAGTATGAAACATTTACAGCTAGAGACATTAAGACTTGTCAATGTATTTCTGATTATGGAAATCAACAAAGTCCAACAGCCATTTTATTAACTTAATCTCTGATCATCGCTATTATATAGCTAATCGAGAGCGATCCATGGATAGATATATTATCGCTTTAGATATAGACAATTGTACATGCAATATTGAGTGTGGCTGTCAACGCTTTGCGATAACAAGTGGACTAATCTTTCCGCTGATCATCTAAGTTCTACAGTAGTTTTAGTATGAGCATTGCGTATAAGAAATTTAGCTGCAGATATTGACAGTTGGCAACAGAGAACCGAGCTTGGCCAACTACATATTACCATAGACATTGAATTTATCTGTTTACTGAAGCTTTAACCTCTACAACAGCTCTAGAATGACCAAATGATTCGACCAGGTATACCTGTAGATACTATCATTTGAAAATACACTACTGAGTATGGCAATTAACACCGTGCTACAGCCATTGCATTAACCAATCCTCTGTTCATATATTTTATATTGCAATTCTATAAATATCAATGTATAGATCAATTGTCTATTGAGATATTTACATTTGCAAATACAGGACCGAGCATACCCTCCTACGAATTACTATTTTCACTTGATTAGACATTTCACTGACAACATAAATACTACTGCAATACCTGATCATTCTACATCATTCTATAATCATTCTAAAGTTACCGAAGGAAAAAACGATCAGCGAACGGGTTAATGCGATGGCTATAGTAGTTTGTAGATGGATACACTCAGTATTCTACTGTTGCTCGTCAACACCACTACACATGTACTGTGAATCGGATGACCATTCTAGAATTTCTTTAGAGCTTAAGTCATCAATGTATAGATAAACCAAATGGCTACAGTGACCTCATGGTTGATGTGCTAAGTAACGTGATGTCAATTGCAAATATCTCTAGCCATAACAGTTCCCTATATTGATTGTTCGGGAATTGCTGCGAAAATAAAATCATCAGTGAACGAATTAATCCAACGGCACCAATGCCCTGCTGTTGGCTGCATGCTGTACTGTGTTGCCAGTTCTGAACACTTCGAGGAATAATGGACCTGTCCCTTGTCATTCTGTGGCTGCTATAGAACTGAAACCGTTAATTAAGTGGTTACTCAAACGGCTACAGTGACATGTTGGTAGATGTACCATGTACCGTTCTGCCGATTTAATGTATCTCTCTTCGCAACCGTACTATACATTGATTATTCTAGCATTGCTGTGTAACTCATATCATCAGCGAACGAATGAAACCAAAAGCTACAGTGCACAGTTGATGGATGTACTAAGTACCGTTCTGAAAGTTGTAATATCTCTAGATTATACCGTACTATCTAATGATTATTGTAGCATTCCTTCGGAATTTATATCATCACTATGCAAACTAATCCCACGGCTACAGTGCAGTGACCGTGGCTGAACTGAGCACTGTGTTATCAATTGTTAAAGTCTCGAGCGATAATGGATATGCCTGTTGTCATTCTAGATTTGCAGTGGATTCTAAATCATCGTTCATCAGATTAAGAAAACAGCAACAGGGTTCTGTTGGTGGATGCACTAAGCACCGAATTGTCAACTGTAAGTGTCCCAAGACATAACCGCACCCAACATTGATTATTCTAGATTTGCATTGGAATTTACGTTATCTGTGAACAAAGTTATTCAGCAATTAAAATAATTTGATTATGGCTGCTCCCATTACTGTGTTGTCAATAGTTAATGTCTCGAGTGATAAGGGATCTGCGTTTCTCGTTCTATAATTGGCGTAGAATATACGTCATCAGTGAGTAGATTAATCCAACGGCAGCAGTTCCGTTACGGTAGATGTATTAAACGCCCTACTGTCTATTGCAAATATCACGAGCCTTAAGCGCACTAAACATAGTTTAATCTAGAATCATTTTCGATTTTACATCATCAGTGAATAAAGTAGTCAAAGTGCTGCATTATTGTAATTATGGCTGTAATCAGTACTGTGTTTGCAACTGATAATATCTCGATGATCAGTGGATCTGTACTTTGTCGTTCTAGAACTGTTATAAAATTTAAGTCATTTTTTAAGTGGTTAATCCAACTGCAGCCGTGCTACATTGGTTTACGTAATAAGTTCCAGAATGTCAGTTGGTAACTTCTCAAGCCATAACCATAATATGCACTGATTATTCCATAATTGCTTTGGAACGTACATCATTAGCGAACAGAGTAAACCAGCGGCTACATTACTGTGATGATGCGTTTACTCTGTACTGTGATGTCATTTGTTAATATCTTGTGGGATAGGGGATGCTCATTATACCATTCTATAACTGCTGTAGAATATTCATCATCAGTGAACAGATTAATCAACGGCAACAGCGCTCTGTTATTAGGTGTATAAAGTACCGTACTGTCAGCAGTGTATATCCCTTGCCATAGCCGTGGTATACACAGACTATTCCAGAATTGCTTTAGAATTTACATCATCAGAGGACAAACCATTGTATCGGCTGCATTACTGTGATAATGGCAGTTCTCAGTACTGTGTTATCAATTGTTAACTTCTCGGGGGATAATGGACCTCCATTCTTCACTCTACAATTGTGGTAGTATATACATCTTCAGTGAACAGTTTAATCCAACGTCCACAGTGCTCCGTTCGTAGATGCACTAGTTACCGTACTCTGAATTACGAACATCACTAGACATAACCGTAGTATACACAGGTTATTCAAGAATATCATTGAAATTTGCATCAGTGAGCAATATAATCCAGTGTCAATATTACTGTGATGATGGCAGTGCTAATTACTTTTTTGTCAGCTGTCAATACATAGAGGGTTAAAAGACCCGTCCTCTGTCATTCTGGTGTAGCTATAAAGTATAAATCGTCATTGAACAGGTTAATCAAACTGCTACTCTGCTATATTTTCCAATGTATTATGTACCGTACTGTCAACTAGAAATATCTCAAGACATAACCGTACTATACATAGATTATTGCAGAATTGCTTTGGAATTTACATCATCAGCGAACAAAGTATTCCCACTTATACATTTCCATGACGATAGCTGTACTCTGTCCCGCGTTGTCAATTGTTGGTGTCTCGAGGGATCGTGGACCAGTATTGTATTTTTCTAGAATTGTTGTAGAATTTAAGTCATCATTGAACGGAATAAACCAATGGCTACACAGCTATATTGGTGCATGTGGTTAGCACCGTACTGTCAATTGGAAATATCTCTAGCCATAGCCATAAGATTCATTGTTCATTCCACTATTGCATTTGAATTTGCATCATCGGTAATCAATGTAGACCAACCGATACATTGCTATGGTGATAGATGTATTATGCAGTGTGTCGTCAATAATTAATATCTCGAGGCTGTGTGGACGTGTATTTTGCTATCACAGTATTATCATGGAACTTAAATAATCAATCAACAAATTTTTGCAGCGGCTACAGTACTATGTTCGTGGATTTAATAAATGCCGTACTGTCAGTTGCAAATATCAGTAGCGATAATGGAGGTATGCTTAGACCATTCCAGAATTTCCTTGGAATATACACCATGAGTGAACACAGCAGTGCAACGGATACAGTTGTCTGGTGATGGCTGTACTCAGTAATATGTTGTCAATTGTTAATATCTCGAGGGATAAGGGACCTGACCTTTATCACTCTAGAATATTTATGAAATATTAATCATCTCTCGACAGATTAATGCAGCGGCAGCAGTGATCTACTGGTGGACTTACTGAGAACCGTACTAACAACTGGATATATCTCAAATTATAACCGATTCATATATTCATTATTCTAGACTCGCTTCCGAATTTACATAATCAGTGAAGATAGTGGTCTAACGGCTACATTACTGTGATGATGGTTGTACTCAGTACTGTGTTTTCAATTGCTAATATCTCGAGGGACAATGGATCTGCCATTTAGTCGTTCTAGAAATGCCGTGGAATACATATCATCAGTGAAAATATAAATCCAACGGCAACAGTGCTCCCTTGGTAGATGTTCTGAACGCAGTACCGTATTTAGCAGAAGGTCACCAACCAGAACCACATTGCACATATGTCATTCTATAATCCCTGTCGTATTTATATCATCAATGACGAAAGCAGCCCAAGGGCAACATTACTGCAATGATGGCTGTACTCAGTATTGTGTCGTTACATGTGAATTTAATGAGGGTGCGTGGAACAGATTTCGTCACTATAACAGTGTTATGGAATTTATATCATCATTGGAAAGATTGATCCAACGGCTACAGTGCTAAATCCATGAATGTATCAAGCACCGTACTCTCAATTGGAAATATCTCAAGCCATTAATGTAATATACATTGATTTTTACAGAATTCCTTTGGAACATACGTCATGAGTGAACAAAGTACACCAACGCCTACAGCAGTTAGATGACGGCTAAACTCGGTACTGTGATGCCAATTGTTAATATCTCGAGGTATAATAGACCTGACATTGTCTCTTCTAGGATATTTATATAACCTTAATCATCACTCTACCGATTTATACAGCGGCAACAGTGCTCTGCTGGTGAATATACCATGGATGGTCCTGTCAATTGGAAATATCTCGAGCCATAACCGTACCAAATATTGATTATTCCAGAATCTCTTTCGAATTTGCATCATCTGAGTACAAAGAAGACCAACGGATACAGCACTGTGATGATGGCTGGCTCAGTACTAAGTTGTCAGTTTAGAATTCCTCGAGGGTCATTGGATATGTGTTTTGGCGTACTACAATTGTTGTAGAATATTAATCATCACTCAGCAGATGATTTTAACGGCGAGAGAGTTATATTGGTGGATGTTATATGTATCGTACTGTCAATTCGCTGTGTCTCAGGCCATAAACGTGATATACATAGATAATTCCAGAATAGCCTTAGAGCTTACATCATCACTAAGTAAAGTATTCCAACGGACACATAACTGCGATGATGGCTACACTGAGTACTGTGTTGTCAATCCCTAATTCCTCAAGGAACGACGGGTCTGCCTTTTGTCATTTTACAAAAGCTACAAAATATAATTCATCGATCAACAGACTTGTACAATGGCTGCAGTGATCCGCTGGTGGACGTACCAACTATCGTACAGTGAATTGTAAACATCACTAACAATAACGGTGCTACAAGTAGGTTATTCCATAATTACTTATGCATTCGCATCACCACTGAACAAAGTAGTCCAACGTATAAAGCACTACGATGGTTGCTGTAAACAGTACTGTGTTGTCAAGAGTTGATATATAGACGGTCGGTGGATATGTATTTTGTCATTCTGAAATTGCTGTATGGCTTATATCATCATTCCAAAGAATAATCCAACGGCAACCGTGCTTTGTTGGTAGAGGTACTAATTACCGCACTGTGAACAGTAAATGTCACTAGACATAACAGTAGTGTACATAGGTTATTGCTGAATTACTGCGGAACCTATGTTATCAGCGAACAAATCAGTCCAACGTCTACATTACTGTGAAGGTGGCTGTACTCAGTATAGTGTCGTCAATTGTGCGTACCTCGAGGGACCGAGGACCTGTATTTTGTCATTCAAGAGTCGTTGTAAAATATATATTATCAGAGAAAAGCTTAACCCTTCGCCTTAGGTACTATATTGGTCGATGTAGCAAGTACCGTACCGTCAATAGTAAATATCTCAAGCCACACCAGTAATATACATTGGTTATACCACACGTTGCTCTGGTATTATCATAATGAGTGGACAAAGCAGTCCAACGACTACATTACACTGACGATGGCTGCACTCCGTACTGAGTTGCCAAGTGCAAACACCTCGAGGGATAATGGATTTGTCATTTGTCATTCTGTAGTTGCCAAGAAATCAATATCATCAATGCGCAGTATAATAATGTGTCTGCAGTGCTCCTATGGTGGATGCAATATGTTCCGTACTGTCAATTCGAAGAACCTGAATGCATATACGTAATATGCAATGATTATTCCGGAATTTCTGTCAAATTTACGTCATCAGTGAGCAAAGTAGTCCAGCGCCTACATTACAGTGATGATGGCTGTACTCAGTACTGTGTTTTCAATTGCTAATTTCTCTGGGGATAATGTATCTGCACTTCTCGTTCTAGAATTGCCGTGGGATAAACATCATCTATGAAGAGATATATCAAACGGCAACATTGCTCCCTTGATAGATGTGATAAGTGCCTCACTGTCATTGCAAAAGTAACTAACCATAATCGCACTATATATATCTTATTCTAGAATCTCCTTCATATCTACATCATCAGTGACAAAAGCAGTACAACGGCTACATTACTGTGGT
Source organism: Eufriesea mexicana (assembly GCF_001483705.2). Classification (NCBI taxonomy): domain Eukaryota; kingdom Metazoa; phylum Arthropoda; class Insecta; order Hymenoptera; family Apidae; genus Eufriesea; species Eufriesea mexicana. The sequence continues at coordinate 11,587 of NW_016908624.1, read as the reverse complement.
GATGGCTCCACTCAGTAGTGTGTCGTCAATTGTTAATTTGTGTAGGGTGCGTGGATCAGTATTTTGACACTGTAATATTTTTATGGGATTTATATCATCATTGAACTCATTAATCCAACGGCTACTGTGCTATATTCGTGGATGTGGTAAGTTCGGTACTGTCATTTGGAAATATCTCAAAATATAATCGTAGCATACATTGATTGTTCCAGAATTGCTTTTAAATTTACACCATCAGTGAACAAGGCAGTTCAAAGCCCACATAACTATTCAGATGGATGTACTCAGTACGGTGGTGTCAACTCTTATCATCTCGACGGATCGTGGACCAGCATTTTGTCATTCTAGAGACGTTTTAGAATATAAGCCATCACTTAAATACTTAATCCGCGGCATAAAGTACCATATTGGTCGATGTAATAGGTACGGAACTGCCAATGGGAAATATCTCAATCCATAACCGCAACACACAGTGATCATTCCAAAATTGCTTTCGGATTTACATCATCTGTGAACAAAGTACTTCAACGCCTACATAAATATGGTGATGGCTGTACTGAGTACGGTGTTTTCAAGTGTTAGTATCTCGAGGGACGGCGGATCCGTCTTTTGCCATCCCAGAAATGCTACATAACCTAATTCGTCACGCAACAGATTAATACAGCTGCTTCAGTGCTCTGCTGGTGGATATACTAGTTACCGTACTGTGAGTTGTAAACATTACTAGCCGTAACCATAGTATACATAGGTCCTTCCAGAATTACTTACGAATATAGATCGTCAGTGGGCAAAGGTGTCCAACGTATAAATTTCAGTGACGATGGCAGTAATCTGTATTGTGTTGTTAAATGTTGATAAATCGACGGATGGTGGACCTGTATTTCGTCATTCTAAAATGTCTGTAGAATGGATATCATCATTCAACAGATTAATCCGACGGCGAACGTGCTACTTTGGTTGAAGTGCTAATTACCGTACCGTGAATTGTAAATATCACTAGACATATCCATTTCATACATAGGTTATTCCAGAATTACTTTGGAATTTAAATCATCAGTGAAATAAAGTAGTTCAACGGCTACAGTGTTGCGATGGCGGCTGGAATCAGAACTATGTTGTCAATTGTTAACATTTCGAGGGCCAGTGAATCTGTGTTTGGATATTTCAGAATTGTTATAGCGTACAAATTGTCATTGAACAGATGAATCCAACGGCTACAGTGCTATATTCAGGATGTAATAAGTACCGTAATGTCAAATGAAACAACTATAGCCATAATTGTAATATATATTGATAATTCCAAAATTGCTTTAGGATTTACATCATAAGAGTACAAAGTATTCCAACGGCTACAGTACGGCAATGACAGCTGATACCTCTACTATGTTTTCAATTGCTTGTGTCACGAGGGTCGGTGGACCTGTGATTTGACATCCTACAGCTCTTTTCGAATTTAAATATTTTCTAAACAGGTGAACCCAACGGCTACATTGTTACATTGGTGGATGTAATAGGTACCGCACTGCCAATTGGAAGCGTGTCAAGACATCACCGTTATGTACATTGATTATTCCAGAATTCCGATCGAATTTACGTCATCAGTGAGTAAAGCAGTCCAACCGCTACATTACTGTGATGATGGCTATACGCAGCACTGTCTTCTCAATTGCTAATATCTCGAGGGTCTCTGGGTCTGTATTTTGCCATTCTAGCATTGTCATATGATTTTAATCGTCATGGAACAGATTAATACTACGGCTACAGTTCTATGTCGGTGGATGTAGTATGTAACGCACAATCAATTGGAAATATCTCACACTACAAACGTAATATGCATTGATTATACCAGAAATGCTGCAGAATTTACATAGTGAGTGAACAAATGGGTACAGTAATGTGATGTTACTTGTAGACCATACTATGTCGTCAATCGTTAATACCTCGAGGACTAGTGAAGATGCTCTTTGTCACTTTAGAAATTATATAGAACATAAATCATCATTGAAAGGATTAATCTAACGACTATAGAGCTACATTGGTGGCCCTAACGAGCGCCGTACTGTCAATTGGAGATATCATATGCCGTAACCTTAATATACATTGATATATCCAGAATTGCCTAGTGATTTACATCTTCAGTGAACAAACAATTCCAAAGGTAACATTACTGTTATGAACGCTGTACTCAGTACTTTGATGTCAATTGTTAACATCTCGAAGGATAGTAGATCTGTCTTTTGCCACTCTAGAATTGCTATGTAATCGATACCATCACTTAACATATTAAAACAGAGTCTGCAGTGCTCTGCTGTGGTATGTAAAAAGCATCGTGCTGTCAGTTGGAGATGTCTGTAGCCATGAACGTAATGTACATTGATAATTCTAGAATTGCTTTGGAACTGACATTACCAGTGAGCAAAGGTATTCAATCGTTGCGATACTCTGAAGAGGTTTGTACTCAATACTTTGCCGTTAGTACTTAATTTCTCGAGGGATAATGGGTCTGCATTTCTCGTTCTAGAATTTCTGCAGAAAATACATCTTCATTACCCAATTTAATACCACAGCAACAGTGATCTGTCGGTAGATATGCTTATTACCGTACTGAGAGTTGTAGAGTTACTTTTGAAACCACGCTATTAGAGAACACAGCAGTCCAACGTCTACAGTAATGTGATGATGGCTCTACCCAGTACTGTGTTGTCAACTGTCCGTTTATCGAAGGTTAGTGGGTTCATCCTTTCTCATACTAGAGATGCAATGGAACTTAAATCATCAGAAGACAATGTAATCCAGCGGCAGCTGTTCAGTGGTGATGGCTGTACTCAGTATTGTGTTGCCAATTGTTAATATCTTGAGGGATAATGGACCTGTATAAATCATTTTATGATTGCTATACAATAAATATTGCCACTGAGAAGAGTAATCCAACGTCTGCAATGCTCTGTTCGTGTATGTAATAAGTAGCGTAGTGCCAATTCTAAATATCCCTAGTTAACACCGTACCATACACTGATTATGCTAGAATTGCTTTGGAATTTAAATAGTCATTGGGCAAAGCAGTTCCACCCCTTCAGTGACATGATGAAGGCTGTACACAGTACTGAGTTTGCACTTGTCTATTACTCGAGGCATTATCGATCTGTTTTTTTTTTCATTCTTGGATTGCTGCAGAATATAAATCATCACAGAACACATTCATAAAACGGCAACAATTCTCTGTTGGTAGATGCACTGAGCATCGCGAAAGCATTTGTAAACATCACTAGCTATAACCATTCTATACATAGGTTGTTGTAGAATTTTCTTCAATTTGCGTCACCAGTGAGCAAAGTAATACAACGGCTACCGTACTCTGATGATGACTGCACTCAGTACTGTGTTTTCCACATTTCATATGTCGAACGATAATTGATCTGACCTTGGCCATACCAGAGTTGCTATTACCTTAAATCATCAGTGAACAAAGTTATACGACGGCAGCAGTACGGTTATAATGACTGTACTCAGTATTGTGATGTCAATTTTTAATACCTCGAGGTTCCTCGAGGGATAATGGATCTGCCTTTTTGTTATTCTAGGATCGCTATAGAATCTGGATGATCACTGAGCATATTGATCCAACGGCTACAGTGCACTGTTAGTGAATGTACCAGGATCCGCCCTGCTAGTTTTCATATCTCAAGTCATAACCGTACTTTACGTTGAATACTCTGGAGTAGATGTGGAATTTAGGTCATTACTAAGCAAAGAAACCCAACTGCATCGGAATTATGTTGTTTGTTATACTCTGTACTGTGTTGTGAATTGTTAATATCTGGAGGGACAATGGATCAACCTTCTGGAAATCTAGAGTTGCTATAGAACCTAAGCCATCATTGGGCACATTAATAAAACGGTTACAGTACCGTTATGATTGCTGCTCTCGCTACTGCGTTGTCAATTGTTAATACCTCTAGGGCTAATTGATCCACGTTCTGTTATTCTAGAATTGCTATAGAATCCAAACCATCATTGAACAAAGGCCACAATCATCAAAGGCCACTATTCCCAGTTGGTGCACGTACTATCCTCCGTACGCACAATTGTGCATGTCTATAGCCATAACTGATACATGCAATGTCTATGCTAGAATTTCTGTGGAACTTACATCGTCAGTGAAGGAGTTAATCCAACGGCTACAGTACTGCGTTGTGACGGCTGTACTCAGTTCAGTGTTTTGAATTGCTGCCGTCTGGATATTTAATGGATTTGTCTCTTTCATTACATACTGCCATTACATTTGCTACAGAATTTAAATCGTCAGTGAGCAGATTCATCAAACGGCTACAGTGCTCTGTTGATGACCATACACTGTTCTGTATTGACATATGACAATATCTACAGCAAAAGTTGCTATGTACATTCATCGTTCTACAATTTCTGGAGAACTTGGATGTCCAGCGAACGTATTAATTCGCAGGCTATAGTATTGTGTATATCACTACATTCAGTACTTTATTGTCATTTGTCAATATCACGGCCGATGTATGTCCTGTAGCTTGATCACTCTACAATTGCTATAGAGTTCCGGTCGCTAGAGAAGAGATTAATCCAACGGCGGCTGTGCTCTCTCGGTGGATTTAATAAGTTACGTACTGACAATTTTAAATATCTCAAGTCACAACAGATCTATAGAATGATTATGCTACAGTTGCTATCGAATTTGTATCATCAGTGGAAAAACTAATCCAACGGCTACAATAATGTGATGGTGCTAGCCCTTAGTACTGCATCGTACTCGATTCTATATATCCGGATCTATAGTGGATGTGCCATTTGTCATTATAGATTGTATATAGAATTAAAATCATCAGTGTGGAGCTTTATCCAACAGCTGCAGTGATCTGGTGGTGAATGTACTAAGTACCGTACTACCAATTCTAAACGTCTCTAGCCATAAATGATGTAAACGTTGGTTATGCAGGAATTGCTGCGGAAATAAAATCACCAGCAAACAAATTATTCCAACGGCTACAGAACAGTCATGGTTGCTATCCTGAGTATCGTATTGACACATTATCGAGCGACAATTGATCTGTCGCTTTTCATTCATGAATTGCTATATGATTTAAATCATCATTCCAGATACCTTTTCAGCGGCTATAGTGATCTGTTGTTGGCTGTACTACGCACCGTACTGCCAGTTGTAAGTGTCGCAAGCCATATCCGATCTACACATTGATTTCTCTTTAAAAGCTGTGGAATTAGAGTCATCTCTGCACAAATTATTCCACCCTCTGAAGTACTTTGATGTTGGCGGTACTTAGCACTGTCTTTTCAAATGTCAACATATCTGGCGCTTGTGGATATGCCATTTGTTATCCTAGAATTGCTGGAGACCATAAATCATCAGTGAACAGATTAGTCAAACGGCTACAGTACTCCGCTGATGGGTATAAACAGGACTGTATTGACATATGTCAAATTCGTCAGCGACAGTTGCTCTGTCCATCCATCATTCTTCAATTGCTGAAGAACATAGATGATCCGCAAACATGGAAATTCACTGGCTATAATATTGTGTAGATGAGTACTCTCAGTACCGTATTGCCATTTTCCATTAGCAATACCGATGTGACATATCCATAGTGTGTTTTAGACTTGCTGCAGTACTTAAGTAATCAATGGACAAATTATTACAACTGCACGAATGCTCTGTTGATGGCTGTACTCCTTTCTGTATTGACATGTGTCAATATCGCCAACGACGATTTCAATGTCTGTGAAAATTCAACAACTGCGGAAGGACTAATATGTTTAGCGAACTGTCAAGTTGTTTGTAAATTCTATTGTTTAGACGGCACTGTCAAATCAGCTACTTGTCAATATCACTACAAATAAATGATCAATCCGTCGACCATTCTAGAATGTCTACAGATAATATTTCAACAATGAACTCATTAATCCAAAGGAGACTGTGCTCTCTTGGTGGAAGTAACATGTACCGTGCGGTCTATTGTAGATATTTCTAGCCATATCTGTTCTATAGACTGATTACTCTAGAATTGCTATTAAATTTAATTCACCGGTGACCAAATTATAGCAACTGCTATAGTGCAGTGATGATTGTTGTACTCATTATGGTTTTGTCAATCGTTAATATCACGAGCGATAATGGATCTGTCCCTTGTCATGCTAGAGTTGCTATAGTACTTCAGACATCATTGGACAGATTAATCCAAGGAATGCAATTCACTGTAGGCGGGTGTACTAAGTACAGTACTGTCAACTGTAAGTACCTTCAGCCATACCTCAACTATACATTGATTATTCTATGGTTGCTGTCGAACTTAGGTCATAAGGGAACAAGTTAATCCAACGGCAACTGAACCGTAATGATGGCTATGCACAGGACTGTGTTGTCTATCGTCAATATCTCTAGCGATAATGGATCAGTCCTTTGTCATTCTGAAGTTACTATAGGATTTAAGTCACCAGTGCACAGATTAATCCAACGGCTACAGAGGTCTACTGTTAGACGTACCAAGAACCTTACTGTCAACTGTAAACGTCTATAGACATATCCGTACAATGCATTCAATGCTCTAGATTTGCTGTGGAAATTAGATCATCTGTGAGCAAATTAGTACAACGGCTTCTGTCCTCTGTTGGCGGACATACTAAGTACAGTATAGTCAATTGTAAACCTCTCTAGCCATAGCTGCTGTATCCACTGATTATTCTGGAAATGCCGTTTAATTTAAATCATCCTGTGAACTGGCTAGCCCAACGGCTACAGTAACCTTTCATGGCTACACCCAGTACAGCATCGACATTCTTGTCAACCTCACTAGCGACAATTGCAGTATTAATTGAATATTCGACAATTGCTAATGAATCTGCTGATGAGCGAACTGATTATTTCAATCGCTATGCGATTGTGTAGGCGGCTTTACTCAGTACTGTATTGTCAATTTTTTATATCTCCAGCTTTGAGTCTTTTATACCTTCATTATTCTAGAATTGCAGCAGAACCTATGTCATCAGAGAACAAATAAATCCAACGAATACTGCGCATTGCTTGCGGGTGTCCTAGGTACCGTACTGTCAACAGTACATATCTCTTGCATTAACTAATGAATTCATTGATAGTTCTAAAATCGCTGTGGAATTTAATACATCAGTGAATAAAGTAATCCAGCGGCAGCAGTACAGTGTTGATGGCTGTACTCGGTATTGTCCAGTCAATTGTTAGTGTCTCAAGGGATAATGGAACTGAACCATATCATTCTATAATTCCTATAAAAGCAAAATCATCACTGAACAGGTTATTGAAGTGCAAACAGTCCTCTGTTAGTGGTTGCACTGAGTACCGTGATGTCGAATGTAAGTTCCTCGCGCAATGACTGACTTGAGCATTGGTTATTATACATATGCTTTCGCAATCAAACCTTCAGTGGAGGGATTAATACAGCGACAGCAGCGTTCTGTTCATGGATATACCCAGAAATATATTATCGCATGTGACTTTCTCCAGCGCAATAGCTGCACCCATTGATCACTCATTTATTCCAGAGGAAAGTAAATGAGGAGCGAACATGTTATTTCCAGCGGCCATGGTGTTGTGTAGATTTTTGTACTCAGTACTGTTTTGTAATAAATTGTTAACTTGTCAGGCGATGGTGAATATGCCCCTTGACATTCTGGATTTGTTACGGAATTTAAATCATCAGCCAATAGATTTATCCACTTGCTATATTAATGTGAGGACGTCTACACGCTGTACTGTATTGTATTTTATCAGTACATTTAGGGATACTTTGTTCAGCCGATTGTCATTCCGGAAGTTCTGTGGATCTTAGATTCACATGGGTCCCCGTAGATGGCTATACTGGTTACTGCATTGTCATTACTTAATATCTTTGGCGACAATCTATATTCTTATTGATCATTCTATAACTGTTACAGAAGGTGGATGTTCAGTTTATAGATAAATACAAGTACCATAGAACTGTTTAGAGGTACATACTCAGTCCTGCATTGTCAGTTGTTAATATCTCTAGCGATAGATGACCTATCGATTGACCATTCTAGGATTGCTATAGAATTTACGGCGAATACCTTATAGTAGTTGCTATGATGCTAAGTGGATGACTCTACAGAATATTCTATCTCCAATTCTTAATTTCCCTAGCTATAATGCATCTTTCCATTGACAATTCTAGATTGGCGGCAGGAACAAGATGATCAGTATATAGACGGAATCAATTGCTCTAATACAGTATAGGCGGCAGTGCTCAGCACGATATAGTCAGTCGTTAATATCTCTGCGGATAATCGATCCATCCATTCATCCTTATAGTATTACTACAGAAGTTACATGATCAATGATTGGATTTATTCATCGGCTATAATAGAGGACAGGTGGCTATACTTAGCACTGTATTGTCAACCGTCAATACATCTGGCGATAATTGATCCACCCATTGATCGCTCTGGAACTTCCACGGAATCTTTATAATCAGTCAATAGCTTATTCGAATGGGTATAGTACTACGTTCGTAGATATTCTCAGCACTGCATTTAAAATTGGTAAGATCGCTAGCGATGATAGGTCTGTCCGTTCATCGCAATAGAATTGACTTGGAATTTGTATGATCATTGAAAATATTAATTCAATGGCTGCGAAACTGTAATTGCGACCATAATCAGAAATGTACGGACAATCGTTAATGTTTCTAGCGATAATTAATCTATCTATGGATCATTCTGCAGTTGCTACGCGATTTGCATTATCTGGGAGTACTTTATGCCATTTTATGACATTGACTATAGGACTATGCTTTTGGCTATAATGATTACTGTATTTTCATCTGTTAGCACTTCAAGCGATAATGTATTACCCACTGATCAATTTAAAATTGCTATACAGAAATAGGATGACCACTATATATATTGACACAATGGCTATAGCAATGTGTTGATGGCTGTACTCAGCACTTTGTAGCTATTTGTTAATATTTCAAACGACAATTCATCTGTCCAATGTTCTACCAAGAATTCCTATAGAAATTACATGATCAGTGAATAGATTGAAGCAATGTATGTAGTAATGTGTAGATGGCTATAGTCTTTAGTGTATTGTCAATTGTTAGTTTCTCTAGACGCAATTGCTCGACCCACTTATAATCATAGGATTGCTATGCCATTAAAATGATCCGTGAGTTTATTCGTGTAATGGGAATAGTACTCCGTAGAGGGCTATACTCAGTACTGTATTCTTGACTGTTTTTTTCTCTAGAAATAAATGAACCTCACACTAGTCAATTTATAATACCTTCTGAACTTACATGGAGAATGGATCGAATAATGCAATTGTTGTAGTACTACCTGTGTGCCTATGCTCAGTACTGTTGCGTTAGATGCATATATCTCAAACGATAACTGACATATCCGCCGGTTATTCTAGAACTGCTATAGAATTTAGTGGTCAGTGAATAGGTGAATCCTATTGCTACCGTGCAACGCTGATTGTTGTACCCAGTACACTATTGCTAAGTGCCAATGTCTCCAGCGATAGTATCTACCCGTTGATGATGGTAGAATTCTCATAGAAGTTTCATGATCAGTGAACATATTAATACAATGAATTTAGTGCAGTTTAGATGGCTGTAGTCTGTAGTACACTGTTCACTGTTGGTGACTCCAGATATAACTGTTCCATCCATTCGTAATCGTTGAATTGAAGTGGAATTTACATGGCAACCAAAAAAATTTGTGCAATGCCTATAATACTACGTATGAGGCAACACTAAGCACTGCATTATCTACAGCTAATGTTTCAAGCGAAAATTAATACATCCATTGGTCAATGAAGGATTGCATTGTTACTGACTGTATCGGTGAATAGATTAATGCAATTGATATGAAACTGTGTTGGAGGCTACAATCTGTATTGTTAATTGTCAATATCCCTGGAGATGATTAATCTATTCATTGATAATTCTTGAAGAACTGTGGGATTTAAATTATAACTGAATTGATTAATACAATTGCTACGGTACTGCGCGGATGGCAATACTCTGTGCTCAATTGTTAATTCTAATATCTCTACTGGGAATTGATTTATCTATTGAAAATGCCGGACTTGCTATACAATATTAATGGTCAACGAATTCATTAATAAAATGGACATAGCACTGCGTGGATGGCTATACTAAGTTCGGTATTATTACTTCATTCTGTTCCTAGCGATAGTTGACCCATACATTGGTGATTCCTTAGCTGGTGTTGAATTAAGTGATCAGTGTACATATTATTGCATTGGATATAGTTTATTGTCGGTGGCCCTGCCATGTACTGTATTGTTAATTGACAATATCCCCAGAGATAAATAGTAAATGCTTTGATCATTCTAGGATTGCTTTGTAATATATGTGATCAGAAGGCAAATTAATGCAGTGGCTATAGTACTGCGTAGACTGTTATACTAAGCGCCGTATTACCAATTGACAATATTTAAGCGAATATTCATCTATCTGTTGATCAATATGGAATTGCTGTCGAATTAAGGTGACCACTGATGATGTTAATGCATTGGCGTTAGTACTACGTATACGGCGATATATCCCTGAAGATGCAAAGCTCAGGATTGTACCGTCAACTGTCAATATCTCGTGCCATATTTCATCTAGCCATTTATATTTCTTGAAATGCTACGGTAGTTAAATGGTCAGAGAGCCGATTAATACAATGGCTGTAGTACTGCGTAGGTAGACATACACAGCTCGGAATTGTTGATTGTTGTCATCCCTAGCAATACTTGAAGTTTTCATTTATTCCTATACAATTGCTATAAAATTTTGACGAACAATGAATTGACTAATCCATTGCATATAGTACTGTGTCCATGGCTATACTGAGTGCTGTAATTTCAGTTGCTGATACATCAAGCGGCTATTCATCTGTCTATTGATCAATGAAGAATTGCTACAGAATTGACAAATCAGTGGGGATGCTAATGCTATGTATGTATTACTGCTTAGATGGCTATATCCTCTACTGTTTTTTAAACTGTTAATGTCCCGAGAGATAATTGATCCATCCATAGATAATTCTCGAATTCCAGGGGAATAGAATTATTAACTAAATAGACTTATTCAGTGCCGTCGTTAATGCGTAGGTGGCTATAATTCCGCCAACGTAGCAGCACACAATACTTTATTCTCAACTTTGAATTACTGTTTCGACAAATGATGTAGCCATGGATTATTCTTGACTTGCAACGAAATGTAAACTATGAGTGAACATGTTGATGCAATGGATATAGTACGGCGTAGGTGCCTGTTCTGTGTACCGTATTCTTAAATATTATCATCTCTAGAAATAATTGATATACCCACTAATCATTCTAGAATTGCTATAGAATTGAAGTTATCAGCGTGTGTACATTAATCCAATGACTATAGTACTGTGTAGATACAAATCCTCTGTAATGAATTGTTCAATGCTATTATCTCCAGCGATAATTGCGCTGTCCAATAATTGTTCTATCACTGATATAGGACATAGATGTTTAGAGCATACATTAAACCAATGGCTACAG